>NC_056728.1:462090124-462187173 GCF_019279795.1 Protopterus annectens | reverse complement strand
GCTGTGTGTCTTACTAACTACATCCTGAGTACACACTACTTACTCTGTGCCCTAGTATCTAACTACATCTTGAGCACACCACTTATTGTGTGTCCTAGTATCTAACTACATCCTGAGCACACACTACTTACTGTGTGTCCTAGTATCTAACTACATCCTGAGCACACACTACTTACTGTGTGTCCTAGTATCTAACTACATCCTGAGCACACACTACTTACTGTGTGTCTTACTAACTACATCCTGAGCACACACTACTTACTCTGTGCCTTAGTATCTAACTACATCCTGAGCACACACTACTTATTGTGTGTCCTAGTATCTAACTACATCCTGAGCACACACTACTTATTGTGTGTCCTAGTATCTAACTACATCCTGAGCACACACTACTTATTGTGTGTCCTAGTATCTAACTACATCCTGAGCACACACTACTTACTCTGTGCCCTAGTATCTAACTACATCCTGAGTACACACTACTTACTGTGTGTCCTAGTATCTAACTGCCCTTAGCCAATGGCCAAAACTCTACAATAATACCTTAATTGAAAGTGAATGTTCTCCAACGGTTCTTCTTCCAACAGGGTATTAAAGTACAGGTAAATTGCTTTATGAAGGCTATTTTGCATATTTTGTCAGAAGAAGTGGTTAAGCAGGGAATAAATGCAATCATTTTACCAAAGAAAGACCATGAAAAACTCAAAATTAAAAATAGATAAGGGGGCTGGGCCTGATAAGATCACTCATAATATTCTTGAATAGCAAGATCGCTCATAATATTCTTGAATAATTAGTGGGAGGGCACATAATACTATAACTTAACATTTTTTTAGAATTATTGGAGGTAGGCATTTTTTTTAAGACTGGAAAATGGCAGCTATGGCTTCTTCACAAGAACTAGGCCATCACGCAAGCAAATATGTTGGACTGCCAGCTTGATAGCAGTTATAGGAAACATCATGAAAAAATTATGGAACATTTGGAAGCCTAGGGAAAAGTAAAGAGTAGCCGTGAATGCAACATCCATTCTTTTTTTTTTTTTAACAAGAAATATCTTTAATTAATTATCACTTATAACATAGGTCTTAGTTGGAATATCATGTCATACAAATCTAACAAAATTCTTTCACTGGATGACCAGATCAGTAGACAAGAGCGTTGATGAGAACAGATTTAAGAAAGCTGGCAGTTCTTTGTCAATAAATGGAAAGAAATCACATGAGGTAAAGGAAACCCCACATTAGGTTAACATAGGTTAAAAGAGGAAAATAATTAAAATAAACTCATTTGCTTTGCATAGTTCATAAATACTTTAGCAGATTCTTTTACAGTTCAAATGGTTTCTTTATTCTTACTTTTTCTGATGTCTTGAATATACAGACGTCCACAGCAACATTCCACCACATTTTTCGCCAAGAAGATCAGAAGAGGCACGGGGATTCACTGATGTCTTGAATATACAGACCTCCACAGCAACATCCCACCACATTTTTCACCAAGAAGATCAGAAGAGGCACTGGGATTCACTGAATATCAATAACATGTCCTGCTAAGGCTGCATACATGTCCATCTTTGCACAACAAGAAGCAGTGCTCATTGAATATGCAAGACATCAAGCAACTCTTCGCATCAAGATGCATCTGTTTGTGGCCAGACCACCGGCTAATGGCCACATTGAGGTGCAGATAGACCTAATCACAGAGTATAAACAACAAGATGTAAATAAGCATAAACACAATATGTCAGCATAAGCTTATGGCACAAAACAAATCAATTTGAAGTACATAATTACAAGGCAGGTGGAGCTTAAAGTATAGTTATATACAGATTACTGTACAAACACCACTAATTATAATTATTGATCACAATCGAAATAATCATGGCCACTCAGGAGCACATCTAGGTTCATAGGTTCATAGGATGATACTAAGCTATTGGCCCAAAGGCCCTTATAAGCCTAGCCAAGAATTTTGCCCATGTTCCCTCAAAGTCAGCACCTGTTTCCCTTGTCCAGCAGGGACACAGGTGGGATCCCAGGGGTATATTTTTCTGTTTCCCATCCAGTCGTCCAGGTTCCTCTTAAAGAAGGCTAGAGAGGTACTCTGCTTGACATGGAGAGGGAGTCTATTCCACAGATGGGGGAGTCTTTGGGACACAAATCTATCCCACCAACAAGTTCTATTAATGTCATATACCAGGTTAAGGTCTTGCATATGGGTTGCGTGAGTGGAGTTTGTCTTATGGATATGCAGCAACTCCATCAAGGCTGGGTCTAAATTGGCTTTGTATGCCAGACACAGGTCACCTTTGAGCAGTCTATATGAGACTGAGTAGAGGAACAGGGCTTTTAGGTTATCTGTATAGGATAGGTGGTTGAGACCCTGGATTTTCCTGGTTAGAAACCTCTGTGGTCTCTCCAGCTGTTGGCAAGATACATGCCGAAGGGAGCATTGTACTCAATAATGGGTCTGATAAGGGAAGAGTACAGGGATGTTATGACCTCCTTGTTCCTGGATGAAATACCTTTATTTATGAGGTGGGCCATGTAGAAAGCCTTCCGTACAAGTGAGGTAATGTGGTGGTCAAAAGTCAGGTTGCTATCGACTTGGGTGCCCGAGTCCCTCATGACTGATTGAATGCATAGTACACTGTTATTAATGTGATCATTAATGGGGATGACATTTTCCCCAAAGGGGATAATGATGCATTTCTTGGCATTCAGTTTGAGGCTATGCTTCTGGCACCAGTCATTTGTTTGGGTAAGGCCCTCTTAGAGGATATTCACATCACTAGGGGAATTTAAGACAGCATCCAGCTTACAGTCATCTGCAAACATGGTCAGCCACAGACCACTGTTTTTTGTTTGCACCTCTGAAAAGTATATCCCTAACAGTAGAGGCCCCAAGACCGATCCTTGGCATACACCACTTATTATGGGTCTACTACTAGTGATGGTTTCCCCTACTTTAGCTGAGTGGGTTCTATCATTGAGCCAGTTAGCTACCCATCTGGTAACATATGAGTTGATGCTTAGCTGGGAGAGTTTATCTATTATGCCAGAGTGGGGAATAGTGTCAACGGCTTTGGCTAGGTCAAGGTAGATGCTGGGCACCGTCTTCCCCTCATTTATGGCTTTGGTGACTGTTTCAAAGAAGTCAACCAAGTTTAACAGGCATGATCTCCCTTCAACAAAACCAAACTGTGTGGGTTCAAGTGTTTAGAGGTTGCCAATGTCCTTGTTTATAAGGTCAATGATAATGCATTCCATGGCCTTGCAGATCAGGCTAGTTAGGCTGATGGGCCTATAATTGCCTGGATCAGTGGACACTCCACCTTTGTGTAGAGGGATGACAGTGGCTGTCCTCCATTCAGCTGGGATGAAGCTGGTGCTCAAGCTTTGGTTGAATAGCGTGTCTAACAGAGCTGAGAGCTCATGCCATGCATGATTTAAAAAACAAAATGCTGAAAAACGAAGATGAGGGGGACACAGATACAGTGTAACAAAGTGACCAAAGCTCACAAAAAATGTTTAAAGATGAGAGGTGAGATAGTTGCCAACTAAAGCAGATACAGTGGGAGACATTGAATTACTGCTGGTAGTGCACAGTTAAAGAACTTCATTGGCATTGTCATGCAAACAGTGCAAGTAAATAAAGGCAATAATATAAATTAAAATGAACTGATGTTTAAACACACATACAAGTTAAATAACTTTAACCCTTTCCTTGCCTTATATGTAGTAAGGAAACAATAATGAAATCTTAATAGCAATGTACACACAAGTAAAAATGGCAACATATTTAGAAGAATCAGTCACTCCTGTAAAACCATTCCAATAATAGTAGAAACTCTGTAAATAATCAGTTGTGGAAGCAACCCACTTGTTGTAAATGGCAGAAAGTGCTACTGTTCATTCATGCCATGTATTTATGTGTTGCAATCCAGAAGGACCTGACACATGTACAGAACTGTCACTTTGAACAGCATATTAACAGAAGAAGGTGATGCTATAGATGCTTACTGATGTCTAAGTATAGCAGATGTGAGCTGTACATAGTTACAAAATGAGGGCATAGTCATGTGACATACAGTAGCATGCACATTAATCAAGATAAACCCGTGTGTGTTAACTCCCTTAACAAATGGGTTGTGTGCGTAGGAATATCAGTATATCCCTATGCATATGATGTATGCATCTGCGATAAGAAGACCACACATGGATAGTTAGTTCATAGAAAATTTACAGTTTACATGCTGCCAGTATTGTATAATAACATCAGCTACATGAAAACATTTTGCCTGTCATTTCTAAAATGAGTATAACATATTTTTAGGAATGTATCATCATATTATGTGTGTCCTTCCTACTGCAACTGCCACACAATACACATTGAAATACAAAGTCTGTCAAACTACATCTCTGCATCATGTTGTACATCACATTTTACCCTGAAGTAAGCCTTACTGAACATATTGGAAATACCAGAATAACAGTACACAACCATTACTAACAAACAGGTGCAGAAAGTGAACTGTTAAATATTTACATTTCACTTCAATGTGCAATGGCCTGTAACAATGTTGTTATCATCTGCACATAGGTCACTACCTCCATTGTGTTGATGTTGGCAGAGCCAAGCTGCCAGAGGCTAATCCTATTATATTTTCACAAATAACAAGAAGTAACAATAACTATTTCATAACATTAATTAATGTGCTTCTACTATAACAATACTGGGCATGCTCATAAGGAAGTACAGCAGTGAATGCATTAACATCACTTGCCCATCACAAAACCACAAGAAAGTATCATAACGTAGGTCGCATTACACTTTGTGACTACGTTGCAGCATGACAAATATCAAGAACTGATGAATAAGACATTCGTGCATTTAACCACTATATTGTGAACAATTTACTTATTTATCATTTAACTTTTGTAACCAGGAAAGTCTGACTGAGACAATGTCCCATTTTCAGTGGAGGCCAGGGGAGAAAAGCTTCACAACATATTTAAACACATTCAAACAATAGTTAATAGCAAATTTAATAGTGATTGACTAGTGTGTGTGTGTGTGTGTGTGTGTGTGTGTGTGTGTGTGTGTGTGTGTGTGTGTGTGTGTGTGTGTGTGTGTGCATGTGTTTGTGTGTCTGTGTGTCGCTAGTGCTAGGTAGGAATGGCTTCACCCACTTCCACTCTTACACACTGAAGAAACATTTACACTGGGAGAGGGCTTTTCCATCACTTTCTGCCCTTTTCAGCACATACATATCCTTTGCTAAACAATGATGATATAATACTTTAAGGTGTGCTCTATCTCACTGTTATAGTCAAACTTTTCCTGTGCTGCTGGTGATTAATAAAATGTACTCTAGATTGTGCACATCGATAGGTAGGTGCTGAAATCCAGCAATGACTGATTTGTATTAGTGCTTATGTGATTGTACAGCTAGATAGGAATGGCTTCATCCACAAATCTAATATGTAGATTTACAATAGGAGAGGGTTGTCCAGCCACCATCAGTCCTTTTTAGCCCAGACATCTACTTTGCTAAACACTTATGATGCCATCTACTGAAATGTGCATTATTTCCTATCTGTAATAACATTTCACTTGTGGTGTGTGCAGTTAATACACAGTTCTCTAGATTGTAGACTTACATAGGCAACTGTTCAAATCCAGCATAGGCCAATATAATGTGAGTGTGGTGATATGAAACACTGTCTTATCCAGCATTCCTACAAACTCAGGCCTTTCCCATTATAAATGTTTCCATGGAGTGGAAGTGTACACATCAGATCTGTGAGTGAAGCCATTCCTACCTGGCACTACAGACACACAACAGTAAGTCATAGCTGGATATGAACATCAACCTGTCTAAGTACACAAGCTAAAATACATCATATCAACTGCAGGTGCCACAGGATAAATCTGACTATAAGTGTGAGATATAGCACATTTGAAAGGATTATATCATCAGTGAATTGCAGAGCAGATAGTGTGCATTACATGTTTGGATGAAAAGGAATGTGTCTTGACAAGCAGCAAAACAGTAATGAGTTGATCATAAGGAATTACATATATTCATAGGTTCATAGGTGTATGCTAGGCTAATGACCACAAGGGCTCTTAAAAGTCTAGCCATGCAACACAAATATGACCACCAAATTTAATTTATATTTGATTTATATGGGCTGATCTACTGATTGCACCTGTCTATCAGAGACATGGTAACTAGATCACTGGTGAATTTCTGATTACCCATCCATTGATCCAAGTTGCACTTAAATCAGAATTGGGTGGAACTACATGGATGAGGAGCCTGTTCCAGAGAATGTGAATTCTCTGAGAAACATATCTGTCTCTCCAACATGTCTTATTTCATAGGTTCATAGGTTCATACTAGGCTATCTGCCCTAGGGCATTTATAAGCCTAGCCAGAGTATGTTTGGCTTTCGCCCCCAATTTTAAATTAATTTTGCTATGCCCTTTTTCGAGGTTAGTATACTGTGCCTCTGTCTAACAGTGACACAGAAGTGATACCCGGGGTAAACCTATGATCTCCCATTCACTCATCAAGATTCCTCTTGAAGAGAGTCAATGAGGGACTCTGCCTAACCTGGACTGGGATTTTATTCCATAGTGAAGGGAGCCTCTGGGTTATGAATCTGTCCCTCCAGCATGTCCTATTTATTTCAGTGCTGAGGTTCAAGTCTCTCGAGCGTGTAGCTCGATGGGATTTGGATTTTTTAGGTGCAGCATGTCCCTTAATTCCGGGTTGGACATGGCCTTATACGTCAGGCACAGGTCACCTCTGAGCAGGCGGTATGCCACTGAGTAGAGCTGGTGTTTCTTTAACCGGGCAGCATATGGCATCTGTTTGAGCCCTTTGATCCTCTTGGTGAGGTACTTTTGGGGTCTTTCCAGTTGCTGCAGGTGTTTGGTAAGGTACATCCCAAAAGGGGCATTGTACTCGATTATGGGCCTGATGAGGGATGAGTAAAGAGGCAGGATGACCTCCCCTAATCTAGATGTGAATCCCTTCATGATTAGGTGGGCTATATAAAATGTTTTTCTAACCACTTTGGCCACGTGGTTGTCAAATGAGAGATTGCTATCAACTTGGGTCCCCAGGTCCCTAATGACTTCTTCTGTACTTAATGGATTACCACCTATGTGGTAATTTGTGGGCACTTTGTTTTTGCCAAAGGGATGACTATACACTTTTGGCCTTTAGCTTGAGGCCATGGCTCTGGCACCAGTTGTCTGTTTCTATGAGGCCCTTTTGGAGGATGCTTGTGTCGGCTGGAGAGTCGATTATGGCGCCCAGTTTGCAGTCATCTGCGAACTTGGTCAGCCACAGTCCTTCCGTGTTGGCCTGTACCTCCGAGAAATATATACCAAACAAGAGAGGTCCCAGGACTGAGCCTTGTGGGACGCCACTTGTAACTGGTTTGGAGTCTGACATGGCTCCAGCAATTCTAACCATGTGGGTTCTGTCCTTGAGCCAGTTTGCAACCCATCTAGTGACATAGGGGTTTATATTTAAGCTGGTGAGCTTATCTATAATGCCTGAGTGGGGTATTGTATCGAAGGCTTTTGCGAGGTCCAGAAAGGCTGTGTGGACCACCTTCCCTTCGTCAATGGCCTTGGTGACTGTTTCAAAGAAGTCAACCAGGTTTAAGAGGCAGGATCTGCCCTTAACAAACCCAAACTGGGTAGGATCCAGTGTCTGTAGGTCCCCAATATCTTTATTTATGAGGTCCATGATGATCCTTTCCATAGCTTTGCAGACCAAGCTAGTCAGGCTTATGGGGCGATAGTTTCCAGGGTCCGTTGAGGCACCACCTTTGTGGAGAGGGACCACTGTTGCTGTACACCACTCTTTGGGTACATATCCTGTAGTAAGGCTGAGACTGAACAGTAGTTTTATGTTTGGGTTTAGCTCTTCTTGGAGTTCATGTAGGACGCAGCCTGGGACACCGTCTGGTCCCATTGATGCTGTGTTTTTTGCTTTGGAGAGGGCGGCTCCCATCTGAGCATCTGAGATGTCGGGGGGCAGCACTCTGCTGGGATAGATATTTGCCCTTTTGGTGGGGGGGAGAAGTTTGCGCTGAACCTGTCAGCTAGGATGTTGGCAATGTCTGTGGGATCAGTGTATTTTTTGTCATTTTGGACTAATTCTGAGCATATCTGGGAATTCCCACCCAGGTTCCTAACATAACTAAAGAAAGCCTTGTGATTATCTTTAGTGTCCTGTGCAATTTTTCTCTCAAGGCTGGCCTTTGACGATTTTATGAGTGCCCTTATTTTATTTGCTAATACTGATCAGAGATGCCTTCCCTTTTTGGGATTTTGCTCTATCATGTAGTAGCTTCCTCCTTCTATTGTATAGTTTGTTTATGGCTGGGGTCCACCAGACAGGTCATCTGCCTTTGGAGGATTGGGTCTTGGTTTTATTTGGGATTGCATGATCCATGCATTCCTGAAGGTGTTCATAGAATGCATTTATAAAGGATTCTGCGGTCTGGGCCGTATTTTCCACAGGCCTGGGGGCTTTGAAGGATTCCACCTCGGTTTTGAGGAGTGTGAAATTTGCTTTAGAGAAGTTTTTCACTGTGGTTTTCTGGGCAGGGGTGGGGTCGGGATGTGAATATCCAGTGAGATCAGTTTATGGTCTGATCTTACCAGTGAGGGATACACTTCTGGTCTGGAGCATAGAGTCCCCATGTTGGTGATGATCAGGTCCAGTATGTTTTCCCCTCTTGTGGGAGTGGTAACAAGTTGTTCCATAGCATTTGAGTTTATGAATTCTAGGAACCTTTGGGCAAGGGTGTTGGAGCTAGAGTAATGCTCCCAATCTATGTTTGGGTAGTTGAAGTCACCCAATATAATGGTGTTCGGAGAGACCTTCATATTTTCCAGTGTTCTCAGGAAGGCCGAGTGGGGTTCCTGGGTTTGGGAGGGTGGTCTGTAGCAGGCTATAAACTGGAAGGCAGTTTTACCCACTGTTAGTTGCACATGGATAGTCTCTGATGCTTCGTGCTTTGCCACCAACCTGGAGGTGTGGGTATCTTTGATGAATATCGATACTCCCCTCCTTTTGTGGTTCGTCCAAGTTTTGGGGCCAAAAGCATGGTATGAGGTATAACCTGGTAGTGCTGTGGTGCTCTGGGAGTCCTGAACCAGGTTTCTGTTACTGCACAGATATCGATGTTCTCCATGCTAAGGAGAGTTTGAGTGCGTGCATCTTGAGGTTTAGACTTCTAGCGTTGAGTAGCATTACTCTTAGTTTCTTATCCCTTGTGATACCTATGGAGGTGGGTTTGTCTTTTGAGCCTTGCCTAAAAAAGGCACTATGGGGGTAGCAAGAGCCTTTGCCAATATCCAAAAGCCCAGGAGTGACAGGTGCAAGCCGTCCCTAGCAAAGCATCGTGGCTTGTCGTGCATATCATCCCAAGCTGACAGACATTGGATCCCCTTTGAATGACACCAATACTTAAGCCAATTGTTGAAATTGATCATCTTGTCTTCATATTGTGACATCATTCTTGGTGAGGGTAAGATGCTACTGAAGGTCAGGGTCATACCAGCCTGGGCTACATGCTCAGAGAGCTCCTCTATGTCTCTTTTCATGTAGTCCAGGGAGGTACGTCTCAGGTCATTCACACCAGCATGGACAATGACTGAGTCATATTTGTACTTGCCTTGGAGTGACCTGAGTGCTTGTGTTATGTGGCGGATCCTAGTGCCAGACAGGCTGCTCACCGTGACCTTCTCCTTGTTCAGCCTGGTGAGTGGGACGCCAGTGTGCCTGACGATAGAGTCACCTATTACAAGTGTATCAGGTGTGTTGTTTAGCCTTAAGGGCTGTGACTGTTCGGCACACTGGCTTTGTGAGATATGTGTTGCACGTGTTTTGTTTTGGGGTAGCGGTTGCTTGGGTGTCTGCTTTGGAGGTCTCTGCTGCTTAGGCAGATCTTTATTTAGAGCCTCTGAGTATGTTTTGTGTGATTATGTGTTTGGTTTGCTGTCGTGGTAGGTCTGTGTGAGACTGGAATTGTAGTGAGTGTGGTTTCCTTCTCCTCCTGACTGGTTATGCCAGTACTGAGTTGAGAGAGCTTAGCCTCCAGTTTGGCTATATGGTTGCATCTCTCACATGTGTTGGAATTTGTTGGGAGGAGGAGAGGGTTGTCTGTGTACATGAGGCAGTTGTAACATTGCCTCAAGATTCCCAGATTCACCAGCTGGACCAGAGAGGAGATTGACAACTGACCTTTGGACATGCTAGAATAATATTGGGAATTCCTTTATAATTGAAAACAAGGGCCAATGGGGAGCGAGGGTGTAGTGCTTTTAATTTTTAGTGCTGACTTATAATTGCTTTAGTGAGCAAGTGCCAGGTAACAAGTGCAATGTGCTACAGGTAACTTAAATGCAAAAACGACAAACAGTAACTTTCTTTCAAGCGAAGCAAGGAAATAAGTACAGTAAGCAATGCAGATATCACTAGGGATCCACAGAAGCTGAGAAGCCGCGTTTTAGGTGGAATTAGCGTTCCAGGGAAATAACAAGCATACAAACAAAGCTAGATTCAGCAGGCCTGGATCTAGTCTATGCTACAGCAAACAAGGTGTACCAATTTCAGTAAGATACAGTTCAGATATTCAGGCACTATAAACCTCTAACCAGAAATTCCCAGCTCAGAAGGGCAGAGTCCAGCCTCTCCTCCCACAAGAGTGCAGACCACGAACCTTCTTAATGTAAAATAACTGGCCTGAAGCCCAAGTGCTTAAACCAGAGCTAATACACTTTAAGAATAACAGACACTGAGCTCTCAATCAGCAGTTCCCAACTTAGAAGGATGAAAGCTACCTGTCCTGCCACCACAGTGCATGCCACAAACCTTCCTAATGTAGAACAACTGGTCTGAAGCCCAAGTGCTTAATCCAAAAGACTTAGAATGATAGCTACACTTTAACCAAGTTACTACCAAGCAGTAATAAATACAACTGAATACTTTAAATAATGCCTGGATTAGTGCTCAAGTTATACAAACAAAGCTAGATTCAGCAGGCCTGGATCTAGTCTATGCTACAGCAAACAAGGTGTACCAATTTCAGTAAGAAGAAATTCAGATATGCATGCACTATAAGCCTTCAACCAGAAATTCCCAGCTCAGAAGGGCAGAGTCCAGCCTCTCCTCCCACAAGAGTGCAGACCACGAAACCCTCTTAATGTAAAATAACTGGCCTGAAAGCCCAAGTGCTTAAACCAGAATTAATATACTTTTAGAATAACAGACACTGAGCCCTCAATCAGCAGTTCCCAACTTAGAGGGATGTAAGCTACCTGTTCTGCCACTACAGTGCAGACCACAAACCCTCTCAATGTAAAACAACTGGTCTGAAGCCCAAGTGTTTAAACTAAAAGGCTTAGAATGAGTTACACCAAGCAGTAATAAATACAATTGAGAATGTTTAAGATGACGCAAAAGCAAAATAAAGTAGGAAGAAACACAAGTACAGTAAAAGCAGAAGATTTTTTTTTTTTTAAGAAAAGTAGCAAAAGCAGTAGTAAATACAATTCTCATGCAGTGCAAGCTGGCACACTTGAATATGTAGCAATATTAGTCCACACACAGTTTGAAAAAATGTAATTAAATTAAAAGGACTAAAAGCAAGTGCAGAAATGGTTTATTAGGTAGAATGCGGTAAAGAGATGTCCTGGGGAGTGTCTTAGATCAAATCTACAGTGGGGCGGGCACTGCAAAAGCCACCAAATTTAAACTACAACCAAGAATAGGGAGGGGGTGGGCGAGCAGTTTCAACACAGATGTAAGGAATGTGCAAATTATAAAAAAATATATATACTGTTTTCTATAGATTTGCAGAGCAGTAAGACACAGATATCAAGCAGACAATTTAGCTCTATAATACAGAATAACACAGAAAATATACTCAGCTCTATAACTTGAAGATAGTTCTGTAAGGCTGTCTCTCAAACTAAGGTTCCAGTTTGAATCTAAATTTAGGTCTTTTAATCTAGTAGTTCTGATGTTGTTAGCTTTGTGGATGTGCAAAAATTCATCAAAACAGGATCCAGGGATGCCTTATATGCCAGGCAAAGATCACCTCTCAGAAGTGTGTATGATACTGAGTAAAGAGACAGAGCTTTGAGGTAATCAGTGAATGTCATGTTATTTACTTCCTATATTCTTTTTGTAAGGAACCTTTGTGGACATTCCAGTTGCTGCATGTGTCTAGTCAGGTACATACTGAAGAGGGCATTATACTCTATGATGGGCCTAATGAGGGCCAAGTAAAATGGTATGATGACCTCTCTGGACTTAGATGTCATGCCCTTGCTTATAAGTTGAGCAGCATAGAAGGATTTTCTTGCTACCTTGGACATGTGTTGGATGAAGGCTAGGTTACCATCTATATGAGTTCCCAGATCCCTGACTAGTGAATCAACTTTAAGAGTGTTTTATTGATGATGTAGTTACCCAGGGTGGCAGACTTCCCAAAAGGTTCTATAATGCATTTCTTGGTATTGAGTTTTAAGCCATGGCTTTGGCATCAAGTGTTGATCTGTATTTCCCTATGTGAAGGGTTTTCTTGTCTTAGGTGGATTTAGTGACTGCTCCCAGTTTGCAATCATCTGCAAACCTGGTTAGCCAAATGCCTTTGACATTGGCTATGACAACTGAGAAGTAGATGCCAAGGAGAAGTTGGCCTAGCACAGAGCCCTGGTGGACTCCACTGGTGACCAACCTGTTTATGGAGGTGGTCTCATTGATTCTAACCTCCTGGTTCCTATCAGTGAGCTAGCTATCTAGGGTGTTATAAATGGGTTTATACCTAGTTCTGTAAGTTTGTTGACAATGTCTGAGTGGGGTATTGCATAAAATGTCTTTGCAATATTTAGGTAGCAATATGCAGTTTTCCCCTCATCCATTGCCTTGGTGACTTTTTCAGAGAGGTCCACTAGACTCAATAAGTATGAACTTCATTTGACAAAACCAAACTGTGAAGAATCCAGTCTCTGGAGGTCTCCTATGTCCTTGTTGATAATTTCAATCATATTTTTTTCCATGGCTTTGCAAATAAGACTAGACAGAATAATGAGTCTGTAGCTTCCAGGATCTGTTGAAGGTCCATCTTTATAATGGTGATGACCATCACAGTCCTCCATTCATATGGTACTAATCTGTTTTGAGACTATAGTTAAATAATGACTCCGGGGTCCTTGTAAGTTGTATTTTAGTCTATTCAGGAGGCATCATGGGATGTCATTGGAGCTCAAAGAGGCCAGCAGTGTTCTTGGCTTTAGTGAATGCAGCCAATACATTCTCCCTAGTTACAGTTGGAGGGGTTATGTTTGAGGGTATTATTGGGGTTTGTTGGGGGTGAGACAGGGGTAAAGTTGGAACTGAATTTGTCCATTAACAGGTTCATTACATCACCAGGCTCAGTCATACTTCTCAACCTCTCAGTGCAAGAAATCTGAACAAAGCCAGAAATAATAGGGGCACAAATGCCCGAAAATAGGGACAGAATTTAACTATTGCTCCTATAAACTTAGAAATTGCAGGAATATCAGGTTTTGCATTATTATGTATTTTCTGAAGGATATAAAGTCTGAAACTTAAATGTATGTCATTATTTAATATTATTTAGTGACTTCAATCTTCAATGATTTGCCAGAAAATCACAAATTTCATGAGGAACAGACCAAAAATATGAGGCAAAAATTTGGACATTCTGTGAAAATCTGTAGAGTTGAGAGGTATGGGCTCAGTGAATGTGGCACATTGCTGTGTGTTGCCCTTGAGGTTTCTGTCATAGCTGTAGAAGGCTTTATGGTTAACTTTCACCTGGGAGGATATTTTACCTTCAAAGTTGGATTTGTGTGACCTAATTAGCCCTCTTAGTTGCCTATTTACTGTGATGAGAGAGTTTTTATCTTTTGGGGAATTACCCTGTCTGATTTTTGCCATTTTTTTCCTTTTGTTGTATATCCTCTTTAATTTGAGATGCCACCAGGGTGGTTTGTTTCTGGGACTAGTTTTCATAGGTACAGCAGCCTCTATGCAACCACTGGCATGGCTGTACAGAGTTTCTAAGAGCAATTCAGTTTAGGCTGGTGTGTTTTTAGTGTTTCGAGCGGCATTGAATTCTGACAAACCGTCACTTAATAAAAAGCACAAGTATTGACTGTAATACTTTTAAAGATGGAACTCCTTTGTGTCAACACACAAAATTTATTGGATGTATAAGGTAACCAAAAAATGTAAAAGCCCAAATGGGGTACAATCCACGTACTGTCTGTATTTAAAAATAATGTCTAATTAATTGTCACAGGCAATGTAAAGTTCGTGAGGTAATATAAAATAAAACCAGACCTGGGTTCCAGTCAGTTGAAAAAATGATAGGAAAATTTCCGTTTTTTCGTTAGTTCACTTCAGTAAAAAAACCTTGTCAGGATGGCCAGCCCTGGTAGCGATATTGTAGCTGTTGGCGTAGGCGCACTGTAACAAAGTTGTAGCTTCCGTACAAAAGTAAAATCCAGGCGATGAAAAATTGCCGTGGCAGAGTACGGCTTAAAGTTACTGGAGTGCAGTACGTGGATTGTACCCCATTTGGGCTTTTACATTTTTTGGTTACCTTATACATCCAATAAATTTTGTGTGTTGACACAAAGGAGTTCCATCTTTAAAAGTATTACAGTCAATACTTGTGCTTTTTATTCAGTTTTATAAACCGTCACTTAATAACAGGTAATTTGCCCTGGAATAGTTCCTTACTGTTACTAGTTTTAATGGGATTACAGATTTGATTTTGATTTTGAAGCAGACAGCATTATGGGTGGACCTTACCAGGGAGGACAAGATATTGGGAGGGATGCAGCATTCTCCCATATTGCTGAGAGTGAGGTCCAGTATGTTCGAGCTTCTTTTGGGATTATTCACTTTTTGGTCAAGGTTGTTTTCATTTACAAAGTCCATGAATCTCTATGCCTGTATATTTGAGGCCATGTAGGATTCCCTGTCTATAAAGGAGTAATTAAAGTCTACCATGAGTAGGGCATTAGGTTGAATGTTAAATGTTTGATGTAGGTCCAAGTATGCATTGTGAGCTAATTGGGACATGGAGGGTGACCTATAACTAGCTAGGATATGGTACAAGATTTTGACTGTGATGATCTGCACATGAAGGAATTCCAGCACATCATCCTGCTTGACCATCCTAGAAGTATACTTGTTACTGATATATACTGAGACACCTCCACCGTTATCCCTTGTCTGTGCAGTTACTGGTCTAAATGTGTGGAAGGCACTAAAACCTTGCACTGCCAGGGTACTCTCTGCCACGTTAAACCATTCCTCAGTAACTGCACAGATATCTATTTTTTTTAGTGTGAAGAGGGATTGGATGGAGTGTAGTTCTTATTTAGGCTCCTGACTATGACCAGTAACACCCTGAAGTTCTGTTGAGTTAATTTTGCTATATTGGCAGGTTTTTCATTTTAGCATTGCCTAAAAAGGCACTATGGGAACAGACAAAGCTTTAGCCAGTATTTGAAAGCCTAGAGGGGAAAGGTGCAGACAATCCTTAGCAAACCAGCATAGTCTGCTGACCATGTCCTCCCAAACTGACAAATATTGGAGCCCCTTAGAATGATACCAGCATGACAGCCAGTTGTTGAAATCAATCTTTTTTGCTCATACTGTGGCATTATCCTCGGTGATGGCAATATACTGCTCAGTGTCAGGCTCATACCAGCCTAAGACACATAGCCTGAGAGCTCCATAATGCCTCTATTCATGTATTCCAGGGAGGTACATCTCAGGTCACTTACACCTACATGGAATATACCTGTGGAATAATGACTTGAGTGCATGCATGATTTGGCAGATCCTGGCTACAGATAAGCATCTATCCTTGTTCAACTTGGTTAGAGAGGAATCAGTATATCTTACAATGGAGTTCCCTGTGATGAGAGTCCTGGGAAGTGTGTTTGCTTGCCTTAGGTCTTAGTGTTTGGGGCTCCACTGAGAGTGACAGTATGTGTGGTGTTAGGTATTGTTTTTTCTGAGTGCCTTTGGGCTTGCTGAGGCATAGCTTTGACAGCAGGTGGCCTAGGTGATCTTTGTTGTTTAGGAAGATTGCTTTTAAGTGCCTCAGCATATGTTAGTCTATGTGTGTGCTGTGTGCTATCTGAGTTGGGTGTTGTATATATGGTTTTGACAACCAGACGTGGACTTGTATGAGAGAGTTTAGCCTCTGCTGTCATTGTGTAATTACACCTCTTGCATACTGTGTCTGATTCTTTACGGACTAAGTGGTTGCCGGTAACCATGAGACAATTGCTATATTGTCTCATGATGCCCATATCCACCAAGCAGGCTACAGAGAAGTTAGAAAACTGCATACCTATAATGTCCAGTCCTTCAGTTTGTGAGTTACAAGGGGATGGTGTATTGGGGTTAGAAGAATCTTAAGGGTGCTTTGTTTGTGCAGACTAGCAAGGGTGCTTTACTGGGGCACATCATGCTAAATTCTACTAACTTTAATATTTACACAATACTGCAGTCTACTAAATCTGTAGGTTTTCCCACTCGACACCCAGCTACCATCTCTAAGCTTGTTAGTAAACAAGGTATTTGCTCTATATTGCTGCTTTACATGTTAATGTTTTATGGGTCATTCTACAGAGAAACTTTGCTTTTTAGGTGTTTGCTACTGTATAACTGCTAACCCACACAAACATGCAAAATTTATACCAGGACAGAAAAAACAGAAAACTAAAAATGAGGCCTTTGGCCAATAAAATGACTACACTATGGCTGCTCAGATAAGTCATATATCCTTTCATTCATAGATATTGTGGTAGTGTTGGTAATATCCAGCTGTTTCATATTATGGTGTAGTGAACGTGTACATGCACATAGGTCATTGTTAAACAGGGGAGTGACAATCAAGCATTCCTGACTGTTCAACTCAGGATCATTGTATGCAAATCTTAATTATCTGGCATGTGATTCTCAATATTTCCTAGTGTTTGTGCAATGTACATCAGGCAAACGTGGTTTCCTATAACTTGCATATAATCAAACCTCTCAAGTTTAAAATTCTCTATAGGACATGCTCTCTATAGTCTCCCACTGTTCACACTGCAGTTCATCTAATAGTATTAGACACTCTCACTATGACCTTTAATTGACTCACCCCTACTTCTTCCCATCTACTAAGGATCTGGTATAATGGATAGGCACTTCCCTGTCATTTCTGTTTCTGGCCTGGTAGAAATGGGCATCCTGAGGCATTGTAGTAGTTGCCTAATGTTCACTGACCACTATTTAATTTTAGAACAAACACAGTGTGTGAGAGATGTAGATACAAAATGTTGTTGGAAGCAATGCTCTCACATATACACATGAAAAATGCAAACCAGGTTGTTAGCGTTGCACCCAAAACACTCAGTACCAACACTAAGGAACAAACACATAGACCAACATATGTGGAGGTAGTCACTTGTAATTTACTCAATCTTCCAATATTTCCTAAAAACATCTCTCAGTGGCCCTGTGCACACCCAAAAAAGACAGTACGTCACAAATCACATAACTCTGAAAACTATAGTAGCCCAGCTTCAAAGCACATAAGGCAGCACACCACTCATCCAAACATTCAAGTTATTGGGGGTTCCATTTTAAGACATGCTGCTGCTCCCCTTACAAGGCTAAATAAGGAGAAGATCACAGAGAGTTGTCTGTCTGGAGAAAGAATCCACCAGATCACACATGCACTTAGGTCTTTAAAACGCAAGACACATTATGACATGGTCATAGTCCATGTGGGCATAAATGACCTAAGACATACCTCAGTAGACTATATGAAGAGAGACATAATGGAGCTTTCTGAATATATGCCCCAGATGGGTATGAATCTAGCCTTGAGTAGCATCCTACTTTCACCTATAATGATGCCACAGTACCAGCAAATAATGATTGACTTCAGCAATTGGCTTAGTTTCTGGTGTCACAACAGGGGATTCAATATCTGTCAGCCTAGGAAGACATTATCAACAAACCATGATGCTTTGCTAGAGATGGTTTGGACTTGTCACCACTTGGTTTCTGGATACTGGCAAAAACATTATTTATCACCATAGTGCATTTTTTAGGCAGTGCCAAGTTGTTAAACCCTCCAAAATAACAAAAAAATCATTCACAACTACCAAAAGGTACTGTTGTTCAGTGCTAGGAGTTTAAATAAAAAAATGCACTTCCTGGAAGCACTCCTCACCCTGGAAAATGCAGATATATGTGCAGTCACAGAAACATGGTTCAGAACCATAGACATCAACCTGGCTATCAAAGGCTACAATGCCTTTCATACATTTCAACCTCCCTCAGCTCAGAATAAAACAAGGGAAGTGTCTCAGTGTTCATTATTTATTTATTTATTTATTTACATTTGTTGACCGGGAGTGTCTGACTGGATGTAGGTCCATTTTCAGTGGAGGCCCAGGGAGAAAAGCTCCACAGTTAAAATAAACAGACAGTAGTTACATTGGATTACATAGCGATTAACAATTTAACATAGCAATTAATTACAAACATATTTACAGATGAAGAACTTAGTACATCAGTAGACAACTAGAATCTTTATCTGCGAAGTACGTAACAGACATTAACAAATGTTACAAAAAGAAGTTCCTGCTGTATAATAAGTACTAGGCTTATGAGCATCTGAGCTTGCTATAATCAAGGTAGTTAGTGGGGTGGAAAGAAAGGTAGTGGTTGGATGGGGTGGGTGATATTAGAGGGGAGTTGCAAGGGCATAGCCAGCATGTTTTTAGGTGCGCTTTTAGTAAAGTTTTGAAGTGGGTGCATGATGGTAAAGAGGTAATTGTGGGTGGGAGGGAGTTCCATAATTTGGCTATGGCACAAGAGAATAGTGCTTCACCAGCAGAGTTATTGGCTTTAGTGATCTGCAAGTGATTTTTGTTGCTGGATCTTAGTGGTTTGGTGGTGCGATAGGGTTGGAGTAGATTCTGGAGGAATGGGACACTTAGTGGATGGTGTACTAGTTTGTGGGAGAATGATAGTTGATACCATTGAAGGAGGTGAAGGAGTTCAAGCCAGCCCAGTTCAGCAAGTGAGAGACAGTGGTGACTACGGTAGGATGCCCCTGTGGTGAATTTGGCAATTTTGTTGTAGCAAGTCTCTAGCTTGTTTAGATCGCATTGCCTTAGGTTGGTATATATTGGAGAGGCATAAAGTAGGGTGGAGATAAGCTGGGAATTTGCTATTGAAATATTTGCTGCTTTGGTGAGAAGTTGCTTATTTCTGTATAATGCTCCTAGTTTTTTGTGGACTTTTTTTATGGTCATGGATATGTGAATGTCAAATTTTAGTTTATTGTTTATTTCCATTCCTAGCAATTTGGTGTGTTCAGTTGGGTATATAGTGGTGTTGTCTTTTGCTGTGATGTTAAAGTGAGAGTTGTTTTGAGTATGTTTGGTGGGTTGGAAGATGAGTAGTTTAGTTTTGTTTGGGTTGAGTATTAATTGGGCATCGGATGACCAAGTTTCAACAGAGGAAAAGGCTTCCTGTGTGACTCTTTGCAGTTTGGGTAGGGACTGGGCTGAGCAGATAATGGTTGAGTCATCTGCGTATTGTATGAGTGTGCCATGTTTGGTGGCAGAGGCTAGATTATTGGTGAAAACAGAGAAGAGTAGGGGTCCAAGGATGGATCCCTGGGGAACCCCTATGGAGACAGGTAGTTGGGGAGATATGTCATTCTGCCATACAACAAATTGTTGACGGTCAGACAGGTAAATGAAACCAGCTGGTGACTGATTGACAGAAGGATATGTTATTGAGGACAGAGATGAGTTGTTTGTGTGGGAGCATGTCAAATGCTTTAGATAGGTCTAGGAAAGTAGCAGAGGAGAGATAGCCATTGTTTTTATGCTGAAGGATAATGTTAGTAAAGGAGAGTAAGGCAGTGGTGGTGCCATGGTTTGGTCGGAAACCATGCTGAGTATTGGAAAGGAGGTTGTTAGTAAGGAGGCAGTCTGAGACGTGAGAATGTATGCATCTCTCTAGTATTTTGGAGAGTGGAAAGACAATAGCTATGGGGTGGTAATTGGTTAGTTCTGTGGAGGGGACGCCTTTGTGGAGGGGAATTATATGTGATACTTTCTACAGTGTGGGAACGTAACTTTCTAACAGAGATCGGTTAATCAAGATGGATACTGGGTAGGCTAGAGCATCAGCTGCGATTTGTAGGTATTCACTTGGGAGGTTGTCTGCTGCTAATTTGGTGGGCTTAAGTTTAGTTAAGAGTTTTTTATGTTGGAGGTAGGTACAGGAGAAAAAGAGAAGGCAGTGGGGAGATTACTAGTTGAAGGTGTGGGTTGGAGGGGAGGGGGGTTGTGTTGTTTAGCTAGTGATAGTATGGTTTGTGTGAAGTGTGTGTTGAATGAGGTAGCAATATTTTTGGAGGAGTGAGGGATGTTAGGAGGAGAGTACTGACTTTACCTGGGTGGAGGATGGAGTTTATGGAGAACCATAATTGTTTGGGGCTGTGTTGGGAGGAGTCTAGGGCAGACTGGTAGTAATGGAATTTGTCCTGTTTTATTAGCTTTTTAACTCTGCTGTGTAGTTCTAGGAATTTCTGTCTAGTTGAGGGGGTTTTGGTTTTGCACCAGTGCTCCCAGGCTTTATCCCTGTTTTTCATTTCTGACTTAGTGGTTTTCTGTAGCCATGGGGAGGGTTGTGCTTTCGTTCTGGAAAGTCTTATGAGGGCATGGTAATTAAGGATGCTCAGGAAGGTAGTATTCAAAAATTCAACTGCGTCATCAAGACTGAGTTACCTTAGGGGATGCCAATTACATTCTTTGAGGGATGAGATGAATGTGAGTTGGTTAAAGTTTGGTTCTTTACATATTTGACGGTAGATGACAGATTTAGCTTGGTATAGGTATCTTTTGAGTAGAAATGCTGGGGAGTGATCACTGAGGTTATCTGATAAGCAGCCTGTTATATATGACTGGGGGCTCTTACTGACTAGTATCCAATCCAGGGTAGTGTGCTTGCTGGAGTTTTTATTTATCATAAAGGAAAAATACAGTGCTAGACTTGTCCAGCAACATGACTCACTTGAGCTACTCCATGCCCAACTAACCATAGGTGTGACCCCCCCCTATCATATACTTGCTAGCTACAGATCCCCTAACATTGGTTTGGAAAACCACATCTCTTACCTAAACCTACTGGAATCTCTTAACATTCAGCCTAACACCATGCTTATAGATGGCTTCAACTACCCCTCCATAAACTGGGAGACATATATGACCCATAATTCACTTGTTCAGAGTTTTTGGACTTCGTCAATGCAAAAGCCCTGGACCAAGTAGTTAGCTCCTCAACTTTTGGTCCAAAATCTTAGACCTAGTACTAGCAAGCATGGAGGTATGCTGCTCCTCCCTATGCATTAACTCCTCCCTGGTAAGATCTGATAACAAAATGTTCTACTTTCATATTAAAACTAACCTAGAACCTCCATCAAACTACAAACCTATTAAGAACTTTGCTAAGGGCAATTACCTCAAACTAAGTGGCAGCTTATTAAACTTCCAAACCTCTCCAAAACCAGATGACACTGAGGCCTGCTCTGAGCTGTACACAAAAGCACTGCACAACCACATTCATAGCTGTATAGAGGAGGCAGTACCTGTCTGAGTCAAACATATGATTACTGGCAAACATAAACCACCATGGTGGACCCTAGCATAAATAGGCTATTTAACAAAAGGAAAAAATTCCTCTACAAAGCCAAGAAGGCACACATAAATCAATGCAAAAAGACACTCACCAGTCTAAACAAACAAATTAGAGAGCTGGTCAAATCTTCCAAAGCAAACTATGAGGCAAACATAGCCTCCCAAGTGAAAGATAATCATAAGGCTTTTTTTAATTATGTTTGTAACTTCAGGGGAAATGCCCAGCAATGTGCCAACTTAATCATGAATGGCAACACCTACACCCAGCCTGAAACTATAGCAAACCTGCTGGCCCATTAGTTCAGTTCAAACTTCTCTCCCCCATCACTTCTTACCACACACAAAGAAATACCCGCAACCACTCCCTACCAGTCATTATGAGGGAACATGTCCTTACTGTGCTCACTAAAGCCAAAAAACACAGCCTCCATGGGTTCTGACAACATTCCATAATGCTTCTGAAATAGCTTAAAACAGAATCTCTCAGAGCCAGTAGAAACCCTCATTAACCACAGCCTCCAAACAGGCTTTGTCCCAGAGGAGTAGAGGACTGCAACAGTCATCTCTCTTCACAAGGGAGGTCCATCAACTGACCCAGGGAACTACAGACCCATAAGCTTGAGGGTCTATATTAGATAATTGAACTTTCAAAAGTTTGACTGTCATATGGTCGACACAATATGTTCGAACTTTTAAAAGTTTGAATATCTAATAAAAAAAATAAACTACACAAATAACCTACCTGAACATTTTAAGCAGGGGGGTAAGCCCCCCTGTACCCCCCACCTGGGGGCTTGTGCCCCACACACCCTCCTGCTCTTTAAATATACCAACTCCAAGATTGCACTACATTGTAGAAAAGGAAAATCTTCCCATTCCGCGCTGTACGGAGATCTCCGTTAAAATGTTCGAACTTTCAAAAATTCGATCATATGGTGTCGACCATATGACAGTCAAACTTTTGAAAGTTCAATTATCTAATATAGACCCAAGCTTGACTAGTCTTATCTGCAAGGCCATGGAGAGCATTATCATGGACCTGATCAGTAACAACATAGGAAGCCTCTAAAAACTGGACCAGATCTAATTTGGCTTTGTCAAATGGAGGTCTTGTCTACTCAATCTGGTGAACACACTGCTTACCTAGACCTGGCCAAAACTTTTCATATAATCCCCCACTTGGGGATCATAGATAAACTTACAGAGGTCAGCATGACCCCTTACATCATCAGACTGATAGCCATCTGGCTGACTGACAGGACACATGTTGTCCAGATAGGTGAATCCACTTCGGATAAGAAACCTGTTACTACTGGTGCCCCACAGGACTCAGTGTTGGACCCCTTCTGTTTGGTATAGACTTCTCTGAAATGAAGGCCAATGTGTGGGGGAGGGGGGTCACTGGCTCATCAAGTTTGCTAATGACTGTAAGCTGGGAGGAATCACTGAATCCCCAAATGATGTTGATATCCTACAAATAGGCCTAAAAATTACAAATGGCTGGTGCCAAAACCATGGTCTGAGACTAACTGCTAAAAAAAAATGCATAATCATACCCTTTGGTAAATCACAAATCCCTGCAAATTATAATATTGGCAGCACACCCCTAAAAGTAGACCCAGTGGTGAGGGACCTTGGAATATAGATAAATGGTAACCTAAACGTCGACCACCAGGTAGTTACACTAGTGAGGAAATCCTTCGATGTGACTCAACTTATAAATAAAGGCATGGCATCAAGATCAAAGGAAGTCTTAGTGCCAGTGTACTTGGACCTCATGAGGCCCATAATCAAATACAATGCTCCCTTCTGCATGGACCTAACCAGGCGCTTATACCAATTGGAGTAGCCCCAGAAGTTTAGCACTAAAAAATACAAAGTGTAAGACACGTGCTTTATGCAGACTGACTAAAGGCCCTATCCCTTTACTCCTTCTCATACCATTTACTGAGCGGGTACCTATGCCTGACCTACAAGGCATTCTCTGATCCCTGATGAAAAAGATACATATTCGTAAGAAAAATTATACAATGGTAACACATTCCATGGACCTGAACCTTATTTTTGACACTAACAAAAACTTCCTGGAGAGGCAGATTTGTATCCCAAAGGCTGCTTTGTCTAAGAAATAAACTTAACATCTTTGTAAAACTAAGTACGTTCCTCACTCTCTTCAAAAAGAATTTGAATAAATGGATAGGGAACCATAAATTTACTCCTGAGGTGCTGCCCATGTCCCTTAGTGACAGAGGCAGTCTGCAAAATTACTCAGGTCTCCAACACCCAAAGATTACCTGCTATTACCCCATCCCATATCTGGGGAATTAAGATATAATACTGTCATATCCTGAGTATTATTGGCTAGGCTTGTAAAGGCTGTTGTGCCATTAGCCTAGCAATCACCTATGAACCTATGAATACAAAAGATACACGTCCAGCATATGAAAGTGCACCACTTAATAGCACTGCGCAGGTATGTGTCCAGAGGTCCCACACTATTGTACACCATTTACAAATGTAATATCATTGGAGTGTAAACATAATTCACAGTATGTAGTTGTTTAGGCGGTATCAAACTGCAACAGGTTAGGGCAGAGTTAATGACATCAATGGTAAAAGCATCCAACAGTAAAACAAAACATAAAGAAACAGATCTCAAATGCCAATGTTTTTTAAACCTTAAATTTTAATATAAATAAATAAGTAAAGCTTTCGGGACACTTTCCTTTCTCAATGTATTGAGAAAGGGAAGTGTCCCAAAAACTTCGCTTGATTACTTATATTAAATTTAAAGGTTTTAAAAAACGTTGGCATTTGAAATTTTATTTTTTGTGTTGTTTTGACAGTATTTATTTATATAGTTAGTTAGTTTACATTTGTTGACCGGGCTAGTCTAACTGGATATATGTCCATTTTCAGTAGAGGCCCGGGGAGAAAAGCTCCAACCATCAGCAGTGACAAAAATTACAATATATAGTAATAGTGAAGTGGATTAAGGTACATTAGCTACATAGTACATTAGCTAGATAGGTCAGAACAAAAGTTTTACAGAGTAATTTAGTAGGTTTAAGCTAAGACTAAATACAGAGAGCAAAAAACATGAGATTAAAGAATCATAGTGAAGTCATCATATCTGGACTACAACAAGCCATTAAAAATGCACAAATAATACAAGACGTTGGAATTATTTTCTTTTTGTCAAAAAAAGTGTACCGCTGATAAGCTTATTTAAGTAAATGATGGCAAAGAACAAGGGCATGTGTAATTAATTAATTAATTGATTGATTGATTGATTGATTGATTGATTAATTTTTTCTCTGAGTTTTTGAAATTAGAATAGGAATTGACAATGGTCTATTGTTCTCCATGCCGAGCTTCGGATAAATAAGGAGTTGAGGCATATATATCTGATTCTGAGCCATTCCATATCAGATGTGTGTCGTTAATGTTTTCTTTGTCATCATTTACATGTTTCATGGTCATTAAAGTATAGTATTCATTATACGGATAATACAGGGGCATACTTACTTTGTCCTCATATTGGCTGGCTGTCCATAGTTTTAAGGTATGTTGTATTTTCCTTATGCAATTGTATTTGTTTCTATCACATGACTGAGTACTAAAGTTACTACATGATAACGTAAATCTACATGTCAGACATCAAATACTTCAGAATATGCATGGTAATTATAAAGATTTAATCCTGCCACCTTCTAAGTGTATAGGAACATCTTTTTTTAATTGTCCATAGTTGTATAATTGTCATCCCTTAATTCCTTACTTTGACCAGATGTCTTGCACTTATAGCAGGGAGGATATGAGCAAGATTGAGATAACTCTAAACCACATAAACAGCCAAGCAGGGTACTGTTGGTGAAATAACATGTAGCCATAATTTAACAGGTCAAACTTTATTGAGAAATGATAATGTGCAGAATTTTATACCTGATACTGGATTCTAACACCTGCCAATCTGCATCAACATTCTAGAGATGTGATCATTGGTTGATTACACCACAAAGTATGGCAAATGTCAGATGCTAAAGCACACACATTTGAAGGCAGAATGACAACAGTATGAAAGAAGGAATCATGCAAGTAGCATAGTTAATAACAGTAACGACAACGGAAACATCCCATATGCTGTACATTCAACAACCTAAAGCTGAGCACAGTAGAGCAATGGGCAGCAGGTAATGAGGATGAAAGCAAAATCTCTCCAGTGTTTGCCATATGATGTGAAATGACATTTGCCATCAATTACCATTATTAATCAGTGCATATGCCACACAGGAACTCACATTTCCCCCAATAATAATCAAAGATTTGAAGGGAGAGTGACAAAAGACTAAAGCAAGGGATAATGTAGTCATCAGGCTTTATCACAGTAATGACAATTATAACATCCCATGCGGAGTACATTACATCCTGCAGCTTAATACACATATTAGAGAAAATGTCTCTTCATAGTACTTTCAGTCCTTCTTCCAATAGCACATTGTGGATAAGCATAGTTAGTGACGCTAACCATGCTAGTACAATCGAAGGGGAAATCTTCATTTTTGCCATAGCAAGAGAAACAGCATTTGCCACTTCTGCATGATGCCAAGCAACATTTGAATGCTGAGTATTTGTTTAGCCATGTGTATTGTGATTGATTCTACTTTTTGACCAGATTAAACATTTGGAAAGGTATTGACAGAGCAATGGTGAAAATGTAGGCGCAGAAGGAGGAAACAAGGAGAAGAATAGAGGTATGTGCAGGACAGTGGCTGGAGAGTATCATGGCTGTTCACTTCTTCACAAAATAACGGTGTACTTGTACGAATAATAGTATGAATTTGGATAGTCATCACATCAATGTGGGTGACAACAACTTAATAATGTTGTATGGCCGACTGGATCACATGAAGTGTGTCAGACACACACGGAGGCAAAGCAGACAGCTGAGTATGGGGCATAATTTTTGCGTGGGGCAGGTGCCCATTTTATTTTTTATTGTATTGAGATGAATGTTGGGAAGGTCCATCTATCCATCCACATCCCCCTTTTACCCACTTTTGCACATGCAGGTCAGTGTTTCACTTCAACAGTGACAATTATCTAGAGCCAAGGTTCGCACCACCAAGTAGCTAGACCTGCTGTGGCTGTTCTTCCATACCACACACTTGCATGCATGCTCACAGCTATGGTCAGTTTAGAGTGCCCAATCCAGCCTATTGCATGTGTTTGAAATGTGGGAGACAACCAGAGCACCCAGAGGAAACCCATGCATACACAGGGAGGACATGCAGACTCCATACAGAAAGCATCCCAGCTGAGAATCAAACCAGAGAACCTATTGCTTTAAGGCTACATTGCTATCTGTTGTGCCACTGTGCCATTTTGGAAGGTGGTTTGAAATGAGAGGGTTAGGTAGGTAACTTAGGTTAGGTAGCAAGGTAGCAGGTTCAGACATGCAGTACATATAATACAGACAGACTAACAGACAGGGGCGGTGATGGACACAAAAGGTTGGGGGACACCATTTTTGGGGATAGGTAGTAGACGTCAGTGGTTCAATCATATAAAGCCTGAGTACAGTGATAATCTAGTCCTCACCCTCAGAACTGTCAGAATTTTCTCCTGTTATAGACATGTGTGGCAGTGCTGAATAGAGCATCAACTTGGCTGTTCAATGAATGAATTTCCCAGTTCTGCCTATTTGAGGACTAAGGCCCCTCTTCTTAATGTCCTCAGTGAGTCCTGTCAGCTCCTGATTGGTGACAAAATCATCACTTCCACTAGTACTACTCCCACTGGGTAGCAGTGCAGCAGCAGCCAGGAGAGTTACCTGATGTAGGTGGAGCAGGTATAGCAGGAGTTGTGGAGGCATCACTGACAGGTTGTGACCCAGTAGTGCTGGGTGTATATGCTGCCTATGTTAGTACCACCACAGCTACCTGTGGAGGTATGACTGCCTGATCCCCAGAGGTCAGTTGACCTCCTTGTGCTGATGGTTATTTGTGTTGCAGCAGGAATTATGTTGTCAAAAAAGAGAGGTATAGTGTGGAGGAGAGAAAATCCATAAAATACCATCAATTCCATGTCATTTTAATATTACAGAATATATAC
This sequence comes from Protopterus annectens, assembly GCF_019279795.1. Lineage (NCBI taxonomy): Eukaryota > Metazoa > Chordata > Ceratodontiformes > Protopteridae > Protopterus > Protopterus annectens. The sequence continues at coordinate 462,159,252 of NC_056728.1, read as the reverse complement.
AAACTGACACGTGCATCTGAATGTGAAGTCATAAATGTGTCATAAAACATATAAATATCATTATTATTATAGACATTTGGCAAACAGTTTGATGAGTACTGCATATATGATAAATGCATTCCAATTAAAAAAAAGTGCAAATATTGAAATTTTAATGGTAATTAATGATCACAGAAAATAGATTTATATTATTCTGTAATAAAAGCTATTTGTTGCTGCTTGCATTTGAACTCACAGCCAGCTAAGTTGATTTACACATTACCTAATACAATGATCAAAAGCTATTGGAGCAGGCATGTGTGCTTTATATATATGTAAGGTGTGCCTACTGTGTTGTGTATATCTCAAGCATATATGGACTGGTGCTCTGAAATTAGGTAAAGGTAATTATGTTTTGGTGTATTATGATTTTGCTAGCACTCATACCTGAGCCATTCTTACCCTGTGCCTCTCGGAGGTGTGCCAATCATTCCTGATGCATTTTCTGATTTCATTCAATCTCTTCAGAAGCTGTACAGAACAGAAAAACAAAAAAAGCATAATTAAGTACTGCATGTCTTGGCAGTCCACGGTATTGTATTGGCTGGTGCTGGGTCACTGTACTTACATAACTCAGGGGTGGTTCCAATTCTAAATTCAGCTTCCTATCAGCTCAGAAGATCCTGCTTGTGCCTTTTCATATCACTGTAGAGGTGACAACATTGTTCACTAGTGCATGGAATTCCAGTTGCACTGGTGACAACCCTAGCCAAGCTATTCTAAGCCTCAGTTTTGTACTGAAACCCTGCAGAAGCCTTTATCTGTAGCACTTTACAAGGAGTGCTACAAAGATCCTGGACTCCTACTGACACCACCCTTGGGCTCCAAAACAAGCAACACCCTCACCATCGCTTGCCATGTCTCCTCAAAGATATTAGTTCAAATGGTAGGGAACTGGTGCCTAATTCAGATCTCACATGTACCAGCCTGTGAGCAATGACAGACAACCTTGCCAAGTGAATTTGTGCAGCAGAAAGCAGACTCAAATGGCATGGAAAATGACTTGGTTATGATTTCTTCAAAGTGTACCTCAGGTGTGAAACATGGCAGTGAGAGTTGGCTATGTGAAATGCTCAGTGTATTTGCACATATTTTGCAGTAACATCATCAAATGCTTTTTTCTGATGATATCTGATTTATATTTGAAATAATATATTGTCACCTCTGACCATACTCTCAGGGAAGTTGGATGGTAATCAGACATATGCTCTTGTGACAAACAGAAATGATGTGACATTTCCAATTATGTTGGTAATCAATCCTGTTCATAAATATATTTATATAAATAGGGACATGATGGGCTGATGAGACATACATTTTACAAACTGTGAATGATACCACCTGTGAATTAAACTCATGAGAAAAGAGAAAGTTCAGCTTCCGTATTCTCTGTATTATCTGCTAATGCCACAGATGAACTAACATTTTCAGATTGTAAATTGAAGTGTAACAATTTGAACATGATTAGAAATCTAATTCTGGCAAAAGTCTTTATGTGTTGGACTTTGCATTGTTATCTTATTGGACTTATATTTTAAGGTAATTATGTATTACTGTAAAACATTTTTGTTTGCATAAATTTGATTGATCTCAGCAATACATGTTGAGGAAGGGGCCATACCTTCTTTGCATGACATACTGTCCTATACATCTAATGCTACTAATTGTAATGAGTCATACTTTATCCCAATAAATATTGGCAACATTTTATATATATATATATATATATATATATATATATATATATATATATATATATATATATGTGTGTGTGTGTGTGTGTGTGTGTGTGTATATATAGCTTGCCTTTCTGTTGCACTTCATTATGCCTTCAGGTCATGAGACATGTTGGGAAAGGGACCACACAGATGTTTACACAAGATCATGCTTTAAGTAGCTTATACAAGTAAAATTGCACCTTTGTTAGGAAATGTTTTATGTTGTGAATAATTGTTCAGATATATTTACAAAGGTTTTGATTAAGGATCCATATTTCACAATTTATTCTGTTGCTGATTTTTCTTCCTCAGATTTTAGACCACGGCTTATTTGTTACATCATGCACATAAAAATGTGCAATTAGTATAGTCAATAGTAAGAAAACTTCAAGTGATATATATCAAATTTACCTTGTTTATCATCCATTAAACACACTTCTATTGTTACAGCCCAAATATTGGAAATTGCAGTTGTACTTCAGGGTCAAGTACACAAATATTTATTTAACTGTGAATACTAACTTCGAAATATCCAGAGTTGGATTCAATCATTGCATTATTTGTGTAGTTACTCAGACCTTACCACATTCACACATTCAGCCCCAGAGAATGTTACATAATCTATTTATTTTATTTATTTGACATTTGCTGACTGGGATAGTCCGATTGGGTTGGAACCCATTTTCAGCGGAAGCTCGGGAGAAAAGCTCCACAAAGTATAACAATGGAAAATAAAAATAAAGATAGACAACAGAAAACTATTTTACAGATTTTAAAAATAATTATACAATAGACATTTTACAAATTGATATGTAATGATAATTACAGTTCAAAGGAATCATGGTTTACTTAATGTGGGTGGCTGTAAAGGCATAATGCTAGTTAGCATTCCATCGGCATTGTGTATTTTCTTCATTCAGTACTATCCAGAGTACTGGCTGAAGCGCACGAGCACCAGTCTCATTTGAACTAATGATAGTGTGCCAAATTACATTTTTGAATCTTTGCCTTGGGAAGTGAACTAATAGTCGCTGTGACAGTCACAAAAATGCAATATCAAGCATTGAGCAAAGGAGAAAGCAAAAAAAATTGAATCAGTGTGATGATTTTTCAATTCTGTGGTCTTTATCATTAAACTGTAGACATTAAGGACCCCTACTTTCACACAGGCAGCACCTTTTCTAGAAATGAACCGTGAAACAATGGCATTATCATTAAACATTGACAAGATTAACAGAGTTTGCCACATCAATACTGCCATTATGATGTAGAGAAAATAGAACACATATGCTTAGCACTGTAATTACAACATTTTACATTTATGGTGCTATATACCTATATTTTCACGTTTGCCCTTTCACAGGAAAAGTCTGGCTGAAAAACATATTTGCAGACATTATGCAACTGAAACATGTCACAGTACAAACAAATGTATGTAATAAAAGTGTTTTTTTTTTCCTTTTTTTGTGAACATTACTCACTTTTGATGCATTCATAATATGATTGCACTATAGTCAGCAATAATTTCAAAATTTCTTTTATATGTTTAAGTTGTATTTACTTGATATGACTTGCAAACACATTTTATTCCAAGAAACAGCTAACACGTAACCATACTTTCATAAAGACAGTATAAAGGTGATCTCCTAAGTCAGTCAATGTAGTAACAAACTTTGCTGTAAACCTCTTCTCCCTGACACACCCTCTTGTAAATGTACATGCAAATAGCAGGAATATTAAATGTAGTATTGCCAATGAGTCATACATGCAAGTCATTACTAGCTGCAGTTCTGAATACTCACTCTTGCACTGCTAGGGCATGTTCACAGCATTGCATTGGTCCTCACACCTTGTTTACCTGCTCAGCACTTTGAGCAGATTGAGTGATTTGGGAATTATAATGAGCTGATGCCTGATTTACATATTCCACATGACCAGAGTGGTTAATCTACATGATATAAGCATGGCCCAGGGCTAAGAAATTTATATCATAGTATGGAAGATTGCTTGGACTCCCCAGCTGCTTCAGCAATAAATGCTGCTGGTTTGAAATGCTGCATTTGTGGTCATTTGAGAGAACTTTATTACAATTTCTGGAAAGGTATGTTATGTTCTTTAAAAATAATACTTACAGTTATGATTTTAGTTATGTTTTCCTAGCAAACTGAGTGTGATGACTGCACTTTTCCTAGTTGTGTTTGAAATGAAGGTATAACACTCACAGCTGCAATCATCCTCAACTTATGTTACATAGGTTTATGGAAATTTTCTCTGATGATATGACTATACTTCTAACACAGGAGAAGTTGTAATGTTAAAGTGACATTGCTGAAAATATTCTCTGGTAAGGTTGTTGTATATGCCTGACATAACCTACTCATATTCCATTAGAAAGTTGTGTCCCTGCCATTTGAGGTTGCTGGGAGGGATGTAGCTTTTTTTGCATAGCTGAGTGCTATCTACACTTTGTAATTTTATTTTTATAATGAAGGCTTAACAGTTGCTATTCCAATGATCTTTGACTTGTATTACATATAAAAGTTGTGCTATGCTCACATGTCTCTAGGACTTCTAAGAGATGTCTGAATTTGGAAAAATTATTTTAGATTAAAAGTCTCATTTTATATACTCGTTTCTTTGCTGATGTTGTTATATATTTTGAACATAAAAAATAGTTCCATTTATTCTGTTCTGCTATTGCTTGTGGGGGGGGGGGTTTCAATTATGTGTTAAATGTCATCTGCATTCACATATATTAGTTATTTACAATTTTTATTGATGATGCCTGCATAATGAATATTTGTTTTCTGTCCAGAGCAGATGATCTTGTAAGTGCACAGCCTCTGTTGATTTGTCTAATAACTATTTTTTTGCTTCAGTACAGCTCTATGGGGCCTAAAAATATGGGCCACAGAAATCTGCATTTTCAGATGCTGAGAATGATGTTCTAGTCCAGGCACTCCATCAATAGGGATCACCCATCTTGTTGAAAACATTAGCTGAAACCCTTCTATGGTCATGTCTGGCAGTAGGTGGTCGATAATGTGAATGCTGTGGGTGGTCATGGCCATGGCTACAAGGCTATCAGACATCAGGGTAGTGATATGATAACAAATACCAAAAAGAGAGCCAGGGTTGTTGCATGGGAACTGAGAGCTACTGGGGGGTGGTCCTACTACTGAATTACCACTCAGTGATAAGGAGGAGCTCCTGTTGAGTGTAAGGGATCCAGGCAGGTCTGAGGAGTTGCTCAGTGCAGTGATAGACATGGAGACAGAGGTGGACAACAACCAAATGCTGTGTATTGCTGATGCTCAAGGTATGTCATATTTATAATATATGTATGTATATATATATATATATATATATATATATATATATATATATATATAAATGCATGTATGTATATATATATATATATATATATATATATATATATATATATATATATATATATTTAGTGTTATACTGTCTTTCGTGTGTCTTCTTCTGTTTAATGTTTATCATACCTCTGTCAATCTCCATTTTGTTTGTCTAGGCACATCTGGTATTGAGGTTCCATGACCAGTTGTAAATCGTATAATTATCATAACTTTTTATATGCCTTCATTCACATATTAATGTTTTACTTGCATTTGTGTCTATTATTGCTTTAGTCATGTTTATATAGCATATAGTCATCATTTTTTCTTGCATTTCTTATATTTCTGCTGGCACTGCGGAGCTCCTACTGGCTGATGTTGAGGTATCATAGTCTCTGACAATGATCGTGGTGATGAATAGGCACAGTCTGGGGTGGCAGGAGGTATGTCTGACACTGAGATTGTGGCTCCCACAACCCCTTCCCAGGGTATGGACAGTCAGTTTGCCAAGGCATACCCATGACCCAGAGTTATCTCAGATAGGATAGGTTGAGAGTGCCACAGCTGATGAGTGTAGTGTGGTCATGCAGAGCTGGCGGAGTCTCCCCTTTGCAAACTTGAGTGTGAAGTACCACACAAGGGTGTTGGTAGAGATGTTCAGAAGCAGCATGCGTTCTTCCTTCCTCCTGATGTTGGTGAGTCAGTAGATGCCACCCAACATATGTGTAGGACTAGGGTGGAGACAAAGGCAAGTTCCAGTAAGGCTGGTGAAGAGATAGTCACAGTACTGTATGTCATGCATTCTGACATGTGAGACTGTATGAAATGTGTGTGTGTCCTTTGACCAGATTAATGGTACACTGATAAACTTTTAATTTTCTCTCTTAAACATTCTCATCTGAATTTAAAATTTAAAAATTTACTCCCAAAACAAAACAGAGATCAAAGTTGTAACAAATGGTAAGCTATTAGGTGTCACCATAGACAATAAATTCACATTTGGGCTACACATACATAATGTTATAAAAAAACTCATTTCAAACTTGAGACACTACAGACACAAACACCTCATAGATCCATACACCACAAGAACATTACCCAATACCTCTTTGCTTCCCTCTCTGTTATAAGGTGCTCCTATTTTCACCAACCTGCACTTGTCTCTCAGATCTAAGGTTCAGTTCTGTTATCACAAAATCACTACATTTGTTACAGGCTCATCATACTGCTCCCGTCACTGCAATGCTACAGGCTCATCATACTGCTCCCGTCACTGCAATGCTCTCACTGAGCTAAGCTGGCTGGAATTCCCCCACCACCTTAACTATATACAACTGTCAGTCGCACAAAAACTAATATACAAACCACATAGCTGTTCTTCCTTAAAAGCTATTCTACATACCTACATTTCCACCATAATTCTCTGCTCTACAAACAACTAATTAGTGTACACAAACCTAATAAAACAGCCGTCCAGTGACTCTACTCCTATGCTATAGCCAAGCTATGGAACACTTTACCAAACAATATTACCAGTATAGAAAATTCCAAGAAATTCAACTCATAGTCAGAAACTACCTCCTAAACTCATAAATCTGCCTGTGCTCTAAAACCAACATATAACCCAATCCTCCTCCTCATAACTTCTTCTCTATTTCTACTTCTAACACTCCACCTTCCTTTCAAAAAAAAAAACTTAAATGTTTATTGTATTACTTACTCTTTGATCTCTGTCTGTATATTGTAATTATATTGTCTATCATTTTTTTTCTACACGCTGTAGTATCTAATGTATGAATCCACTGAAATAACCTGTGCATTTCTGCATATGATTTTTTTTCTTCTTTATCCATTAATTGTGTTAACATCCATTAAAATTCTCTGAATAACATTGTTGGAGCTTTTCTCCCCGGGCGTCCACTGAAAATGGGTTCCTGACCCACTCAGACTTTTCCGGTTATCAAATATCAATCAATAAATAAATAAATAAATAAACATGGCCATGGCAGATCCCACTCCTGTAATGATACTACCTCTACTGCTCCATCAGTGGTTGAGGTCTCCACACCATGTGGTCATAGTCATGGATGCTGTCATGATAACAGTTCATCCAGCAGACATTGTTAATGTTCAGGTAGCACTCCAGCATCTAGCCAGTGTTTTGAAACTAGCAGTGTAACTGTGGGCAGAGGCAGCTCATGTGGTTGGGGGTAGTAGCAATGTACTGAATCCTCAACTATACATGGCTCACCCCTCTCCAAGATGCCAGGATGTAATGCTAGGACAAAGGCTTGGGCTGTGTTCCTGCAGGCACATGCACATTGCACCTTCTCTACCCCTGCACCTTGCCCATGCCACCTCACATGCACACAATCAGTACATGGGTAAGTGAAGGCTGATAATTTGGCATGCATCACTGTTTGTATGTGCTTAGCTTCGTTTTACTCTTTTCACCTAGGTAGTGTGTGTGCTATTCTCAGAACCTTAGCCAGAGCCGTAGCATACTGTGCATGCCTGTGCCTGCCAGGATCATTCACAGCTACTGGTTCTATGTTTGACTCCTTATTTATGTCTGCTTGCCCTCCTGGCCTTGCCTATGTTGTTGGGAACTGTGGTATTAGGCCTTGTTCTCCTTGCTTGCAACTGTTTCCTAATAATAATATTAAGTAACATGGCACAGACTGTCAGTATGTTGATAGAGGTGGCTGGGTCATACTGCAGGGCACCTCCAGATGTACCTAGACATTGGAAACGTGACTTAAGCAAGCCAACACATGCTCTATGATGTTTCTAGTTTGGGCATGTGCATCACTGTAAATTTGCTCAGTGGGATTGTGTGGGTTTCTCATGGATGTCATGAGCCAAGGTTCCAGTGCATAACCTGCATCCCCCACTAGATGCCATTGTGGGAATTCTCCCATAGATAACCTACAATAAAAGTCACAGGTGTGCCATATGTGGGAGTCATAGAAACTGACAGAGTTACCTACACACACACACACACACACACACACACACACACACACACACACACACACACACACACACACATTATAGATGACCCCTTGGGCATTACAGACCACCTGACAGTTGACAGAGTGATAGTCTTTTCTGTTAATGCACCTCCTTCCCTGTTCACAGTGTTTTTTTTTATTTGTGTGTGTGTGTGTGTGTGTGCATGCGTGCGTGTGTGTGTGTGTGTGTGTGTGTGTGTGTGTGCGTGCGTGTGTGTGTGCGTGCATGCATGCGTGTGTGTGTGTGTGTGTGTGTGTGTGTGTGTGTGTGTGTATGTGTAGGTAACTCTGTCAGTTTCTATGACTCCCACATATGGCACACCTGTGACTTTTATTGTAGGTTATCTATGGGAGAATTCCCACAATGGCATCTAGTGGGGGATGCAGGTTATGCACTGGAACCTTGGCTCATGTTTGTGTTTGTGTAATCTATTGCCCACAGAACCTCAGAGAAATGTTCTATGGAATATAAATGTTGCATAGTACTAGCTCACTCCTCTGGGGTATGTGAAAGCCAAATATGCTCCCTTATATGTTACAGCATTGCATTGACAACCTGGTGTAATATTCTTGAGACTGAGGCCTATGACACCCCTAATATGTTCACTGTGAGTCTCTGAAACATACCTGTTGCTATTATACATAATACTATACATACCTTGGTTTCCACTGGGATAGGTTCAACATGGATTCCACAGTGCCTCAGGTGAGGGCAACAGATGTCGACTATCTGTTCTAAGGTATCTATGTCCAGCCTGTAGTGCTCTATTATTTCTCTGTCATGCAGTTCATGATAGGTCAAATGTAGTCTAAACACTCTGCACCATCTAAGCTGAGGTCTGGCAGCAGCAGCACCTTGTATTAAAATCTATTTCACATATTAATGATAGAAGCAGCAACCCCTAACAGTTTTTTTTCAAAGTGTCTTCATGACTGCATTCTAAAGAGTTTTGGAACTGAGGGCCAAAGGAGTGTGACATGAAGGAGTGGGATTTATAGTGTCCTGAGTCACTCCACCATGATGATTTTTTTCATTAGCATGTACCTACGTATTCCTTAATTAGCATATTCCACCACTTACCCTTGTTTTGCAGCCAGGCGTGTCATTTAATGAATAGCAAACAGTACAATCTTCACTGCTCGTCAAGTAAATAAGATTAGAGCGAAGTGCAGGAATTCATGTCTCTGGCCCAGTGTCTTCCAGTACTGTAGCAGTAATTGTTTTATGGTCATCTTGATTATATGAAACCCCTATGTATTTTGACAAGATTTTAAACTTTTGTATATAATCTATCAAGAAAATATTTGGGGAAAAAAGATGAATAATTATTATTATTTATTTTTATCTCCTTTGTCCTAATCTGCCAAATGCTCACTTGGGGAGCAAGCCTATTAGCAATGTATAAAATCTGAATCTGTCCTCTCAAGTAACCATGTCCTATCTTTGAGTTAACCAAATAAAATCTTTCAGTTAGCCTTACTTTGTTGCAGAGTATCATCTCATACTTTGTCTTACCTAAATTTACATTCACTTTGCTGCCATACAAGTTCGATATTTTTTTCAGGATTCTTAATTTCACTTCTTAGCTTGAAAAATCAGCATTTAACTGTAATAACTTCAATTCCTTTACACTGAGATGAGAAAGACCCCTCATAATCCATGCAATGTAAGGCTGAAGGTAGTATAGATGAAAGACTTGCACAGATCATATGCATTTTATAAATTTGTATTCACATACGTTATGAGATTCAGTAATAAACAGACCAATGCATTATGCAAAATTGCATGAAGAGTGGCAACAAGCAAGACAGGGATGATTCAAAGGTGCAAGTAGCATCATTGCCCAAGCAGTCAAAATTGTGCAGTTGGCATCATATGCTAAGGATGATATAATGACATGGAAATGAGCAGCACTGTGCTAATGAGCCCCTTTGTGAATATATGTGAGGATAAACAATATGAGGGAATGATTCAGCAATGTAAAAAAATGAACAACCAGTCACAGCTGCAAGAGAGGTTTTATGCAAGATTTCTCAGTGAAGAAGGAAATAAACTATACTATGATAATAACAGTCATAAGTGTGCATTGCATATTAAAGATAAAATGACAAAGAAATTAGTGGTCTTAAAACTTTGTTAATGAGCTCAGTCACAATAATTCCCCCAAAAAATCATGAAAACCAAGTAGTGTTCCAAAGACAACAAGCCTTTATTCATCACAGACAAGCAATCCTCAGTAACAAAAATCAGAAATATTTTCCAATATTAAACATATCAGCTTTTGACCTAATCAGTAGTAATGTGTGGGAGTGGGTACTTGCTGTTCTAAAATGTGATTTTTATGACCCTATTTATATTGTTTGCCTTGAATAGGCTGGTTTAAAATTAAACAATATGTATAGTTTCCACACCTACTTCTAAGTGCATAAAAGCTGATACATTTAACATTGCAAAATATTATATAAAATATATAATCTCTGCTTGAGATGACTGCAGAAATATATAAATAATGGCCTACTAATGGACTTCAACCAACATTATATGACCGTTGCAACCCCAACCCTCTCAACTCCTTAGCTCAATAATATCAAAACCCAAACTTGGGAAATATTTTATATGTTACCCTTGTATACTTAGAAAGTTACAAGAATACAAGCTTTGCATTAGCAAATGTTTTATGAAGGACAAGAAGTCTGAAACGTGCTTGTCTGCCATTGCTTAGTGACTGCATTCCACAAATTGTCAGGTAATCATGCATTTTATGACGAAAAGATGAAAATACTTCTCAACATCTTGGCTTAACAATTGTAGACAAAGCCAAAAAACTAGTGACCCCCCCCTCAAAAAAGGAACCGATATTAAATATTACTCTAATTCACTGTAAAAATGAATGGAGCGACAGGTGATTAAATCGACATACATTTTCTGAACAATAAGAAGTCTGAAACTCTAATGACTGGCATTATTAACTAACTATAATCCTACTATATTTACCAAAAAATATTTTTTTCTTTTGTTTATTTATTTATATGTGTTTACTGGGAAAGGTTGACTAGGAATAAAGCCCCTTTCCTGTGGAGGCCCAAGGAGGAATGTTCCATGATTACCTTAAAGATACCTATCCAATTTATAAAAAGGATGCATATTGTATTATAATATTCAGACACACATGACATATAAAATTTAATTACAATAGGCAAACAAATATATATGAAGTCATAAATCTAAACTTCAGTGGAGTTTCAGTCAAGAAAGGCACACTTAAAGTTTTATAAAGAAGACATGCTGGATGTACAAATTACATGTAGTTGCAAACTATGATGAGTGCATATGTAAGTAGAGCTAGAATCTCAGGTGCTGCTTTCCAAGTATTTGTAAATGTGATCACATGTGACTGCTGGCACCTCTTGCCACACCTTCTTAACAGGATTAATATATGATTAAATGTAATATGGATGAAGAGGAGGAGAAAGAAGGCAAAAAAGTAGTGGAGTTAGGGTATGGCATCATGTGCATGGGTAGGACTTTTAAGAGGAGGAGAGTGAAAATATGAGCCAAAATAAGAGCATTTTACAAAAGAGGGGGCAGCTGAGAAGCAGAGCTATGCCCTCTATGCACATGCATGCTCATGCACACACAGACACACACACACACACACACACACACACACACACACACACACACACACACACACACACAACACACACACACACACGCACACACACACACACACGCACACACACGCGCGCACACACACACACACACACACACACACACACACACGCACACACACACACACACACACACACACACACACACACACACACACACACACACACACACACACACACACACACACACACACACACACACACACACACACTCCAACTGTACTGCATTGAGTTACCAAGTTATTTACCAGATCCACTGTTGGTCAGCAATGCCTACAGCGCTACATGGTCTTTTTTTTTAAAGCCTGCACTAGTGTTCAGTTGCTTCTCCAGTACTGGTCTGTTTTAACTGTGACATCTCCAGGAAGTCTCTCTGTCTCTCTCTATCTCTCATTGGCTGCATAAGCAACCTAATGAATAAGAAGAAATCAGAGCTGTCTTGTATCAAAACAGAACAGCGGAATGAACACAGATGTAGAACTTAGAATCATAACACTTTACCTCTGTTAGTTAAACTCTGGTGGAGAGTGTAGAATCGCCATCAGGGGGCATCACAGATGGTTCATAGTATGTCATCTGACTGGAAGCGAAGGACCTGCTGACAGTCTTGGTGAAAGTTGGCAGGACAACTCTACTGGCAGGGTAGAGCTTGTCCTTGTGCAATTAGCAGATTCACATAGTTGCCTGCTCCTGACCAATGAGACAACACAGGCCACACCCAACCATGAGGACAGTCACAAAGTGACTGACCTCAAGTTGGGAGCAGCATTGCGAAGCATGGCAGAGAGCCAGCACACCATGCAATGTCCCTTCATGGTGCTCCCTGTCATTGTGTGTCACTGCATCACCAGTTACTTTCCCATTGTCTGTCTGTCTTTGTCTTGCTTGTGTGTTTTCCCCAGTTTGTATTGTCATTGACTTATTGGCCTTCATCTTTCTTTTACATTTGTCTGTCTGCCGTTACAGCCATCTCTATAATCTCTTTCCTGCCCACAACCTCCTCTTCTGCATTCCCCTTCTACCTTTCTTGGGGAAAAAAAAGGTTATTTGCCCCCCCCCCGAAAAAGATGTATACGTTTGCTTCCCCACCCCCATTGCATTCTTCCTTTCCCCTTGCCCTTCTGTATGTCCCTGTGCTTGCTATTCTCCTTTTCTGACTGTCTTACGCACCCTCCTTCTCTCCATTTATAGTAAACAATAGTACAGGCTTTGTGCCTAGCCCTTCTTAGGACTACCAGCTGTGCTCGTAGTGGTGCATCAATGCTCATGTGAATCCACATCACCTCTAGGCTGGTACGTGCACTCAACTGGGCTCATCAGAGGTATAGCCGGGGCATGGCAAAGGGGCCAGATGCCTTGAGTGCATGATATTAGGGTTCTGCAATCAGCAGTTGTCAAGAAGGCAATTAAAGGATTCAGAAATTAATGTCAATATTGTATTGGCAGTCACTGTGGTCACAAAAGCAGTTTGCAAAAGTTTTAGGCAGAATACCTTTTTTGTTTTTTAGAGGACCTTTATGGATTGAGGATATATATATTTTTTCCTCAACTCAGTTTGGGGGGCCAGATTTGGGAACGCCATTAGGTGCTGCAAAAGCTGGTTACAGCTCTGGGGCTCATTAAGTTGTATGACCAGCATCACTCAGTGCCAGTCAGTATGCAACATGTTGAGTTTTTGCACAGGATTCTTTCAACATTTTAACTCCTACTGCAACATTAATCACTTCAGACTGTATTGTGCTACTTAGACTGCGCTAATCGGCCATTAGATAACTATATTTCAATGCAATGTTTCTTAATACAGCCAGCCCCCAGGTATTGTTAGACAGCAAGGAACAAATTCTTCCCTGGAAAGACATTCTGCAATGCAAGGATACAACTCCTGCCATTTATGCTATATATATTCTGTAAGAACCACTGAATATGCATAATGAAAAACTGACTGTCTCTTCTGCATTTCTATTATATTTGTAGTCTTACTTAAGTACCAAGGAAACCTTCATCTTTTTTTCATTTAGCTGCACATAATAAAATTAACTTACTTTTCAAAAAGTTTTTCAAGAAGGAAAAAAACATAAAGTACTTGACAGCATCACTTACTACACATGATAAAGGGACTACAACAGATTTAAGGCATTACTGCACAATGCTGAGCTTTAGGAAAAATGTTGTGTAACTTTATTGCTTCTTTGTGTGTGTGTGTGTGTGTGTGTGTGTGTGTGTGTGTGTGTGTGTGTGTGTGTGTGTGTGTGTGTGTGTGTGTGTGTGTGTGTGTGGGGTGGGGGGTTGAGGGCTGTTATAATGACACACACCTTTTGTATGGTGGCATGATGAAGCCCATAACTACATTGAGCTGGTCTGACCTCAGAAATCTAATTTTTAAATTTAGTATCATTATCATTATATCACAGTGATATCACACATTCCAGTCCCACAGATAATATATTAGTAAACAAATGCAGTGGCAACTTTACTCCTGCCTATCCAGACTGTTCCCCTCACTATTCCTGACAATTTAATTTCTCTTGAAACCACCACGGAACAAATCTTAAAATCCCAGTCAATGGCTAAAACTAATACTTTCATGGGACCAGATAACATACCGGGCTGCATTCTCATCAGTTCCAAGTATGTGCTATGTGAGCCAATACTTAAACTGCACAACCTCAACCTATCCACATAGTTTGTGTCTGATACCTGGAGAGCAGCCATTGTGACTACTCTGTATAAGGACGGCCCTTTACAAACCTGGGTAATTACAGATACATCAGCCTTATATTGCAAAACCATAAACCATATCATATCATAATTAATTTATGCAGGCATAGGCAACTTAATTGATCTAGGCTCCACTTAGTTTGGTTTTGTGAAAGAGAAGTTCTGTGTCATGAACCTAGTAAACTTCTTTGAAAAGGTTATAGAAGCTGTGGACAGTGGTCACTCTGTGCGTAGTGTTTATAATGATCTTACTGAAAAATTAGACAAACATTGCAAACTCCTACATTATCCACTCAATTGCAAAAAGGGTATTCAAAATATCCCAAGTTGTGGAAACTGCTGGTACTCTCTCTGAACTTAAAACTGTAACTAGTGGGGTAGCACAGGGGTGAGTGATAAGGACTCTCCTGTTTGGCATTTATTTTGCAGATATCCAGGCCAGTATCACAGAAGTATGGTTACCAGGTTTGCTGATGACTGCAAGTTGGGTCCTATTATTCACTCATCCACTGATACTAAAATGCTCCAACAAGGGATAAAATATACACATACCTGCTGTACTGAAAACAGTCTCAAACTACAGGCAAAAAAGTAGCATTTGGAAAAAACCTACTTCACCTCCTATCTTATAAATGGTACTCTTCCTCAGACAGATATGGTTATAAGAAACCTGGGTACATAGAAAGACAAGTTTCTCTCATATTTGATTGTCATAGGTCCTCCATAGAAGGGAATTCTTCTACATAGCTCAGTTATTTTCTCAGGGATATTCAAGACCTAAAGAAGTCATTCTAGCAATGTATTCCTTCCTTATCAGCTCCATCAGTAAATACAATGCCTCCTTTGATATGTACAAATCCAAGCCTGTTGGTCAGCTGGGAAGGCCCCAACAATTTCTAACCAAGAAAATCAAGGGCCTTAAACCCTTCATGTGTTCTGATAGAGTAGTACAGGTCTCCTTATTCTCAGTAGCCTATTGACTTATCCAAGGTGACCTGTGGCTTGTTTTTCAAGTCATGAAAGATCCAGTCTCTTTGACCTCCTAATTCTTTGCAAAGCTAGTGGCTTTACAAGCACCCATACTTGAGACCTAAATCTACACTAACAAGTAAACAAGACTCACTGTTGGGATAGCTTCCTAACTCAACATATTCCCAGTCTATGAAATAAGTTACCAGTATAGATCAAGCAAAGTTCTACTTTGCCTACGTTTAAGGTGAATCTTGATGATTGGACGGGTGCCCCCAGAATTACCCCAGGGTTATCATATGTGTCCCTGCTCAATTTGGGAGGTGGGCACTATCAAAGTGCTTGTTAAAAGTAGCAGGAAGATTTAAGTGCGTCCACGTGAAGGTGCACATGGTAGTCATCGTATGGTTCCTGTGGTCAGTTGCATAGTACTGCTCCTATGTTCCTCTGTCCCTCTCATGTTTACTTATATTTTTATTTATTTTACTCGTTTATTAAAGAGGTAATCCCATAATCCCACTCTTCCTAAGTCCCTGTTCTGAGATGACCTGATAACTCTGCTGGTTAATTGACTTGCTCAAACTCACAGAGTAGGCAAATGCAGTTGGAAGGAATCAAATCCTAGACTACAGGAAGAAGATCATATTTCATCATTATTTCATTCGTATACTTTGGGAGGATAGGAAACAAGCCTCCAGATCTAGCCACATATGCTTTATTGGGACATTGTTAAACCATAAAAGTAGTGCTCTCTCCATCTCAATGGGCTTGTCTTTTCTTGTGTGTTTTCTTTCTTTGAATTTAAAACATTAACTGATTCAGTATGAGATTTATTTTTTCCTTTCAAAAATGATCTGTATAATGCATCCAAGGGCCATACATCTCAAACTCTCAGCCCAAGAAATATGGACAAAGCCAGAAATAATTGGGGGGACAAAGGCCCAAAAATAGGGACAGATGGTTAATACTGCTCCTATAAACTTAAAAAGTTACAAGAATAAAAGGTTTTGCATTATTATGTATTTTCAGAAGGATGTGAAATGTGAAACTCAAAAGTATGTCATTATGTAGTATTATTTAGTGACTTCGGTCTTCAATGACTTGCCAGAAAACTACAAATTGTATGTGGAACAGACCAAAAATATGAGTAAAAAATCTGGACATTTGAGAGGTAGGCAAAGGGCTCTGCCGCTGCTCTAACATGCTCATCCTGTTTAATATTTATTTTGGTATATATGCTGCTCAAAGAGATCTGTGTATAAATGAGGTATTTAAAAGACTTTGGCTGGGATTCAGAAAAGCTTAACACAAGTAGAAGACATAACATCACCATTTTCCCCTTGCCTTGTCACAAGAAGACCTAACATCACCATTTTCCCCTTGTTTTAAGCTTTTCTGTTTCTTGGACTACCCTACATCTGAGATTTTCTACTAGCAGTGGCCTCAGTATGACGGGTGATCTCACAGCCACTGCTGCATGATAATGTGGCAGTCTGAAGGAATAGCTTAATGGTAATTAGCCATGTGCTCTCTCCCAGAAATGCCACCATCTACCAACTTATGCTGCCAAGAGATGCAGAATTTTGCTTGGCCATGTAAAAATTCACTGATGAAAGATAAAGTGACCACCATGAAAACGTGGTAGTCATCCATTCTCTCCTATAGAAGTACTCACAGTGTAGGTACTTTCAGCAAAGACATGGAGGTGGGGGATGTGTTAGTGTGTGTATGTGTGCCAGTATGGGTGTATGTGTCTGCACAGGCTTGAATTAAGCTGCATGCATGTCTTTGTGTGTGAATGCGTGTCTGCCTGTATGGATGCAGGGGTGAGGGTGGGATTAGATAGGGAATCGAGAGTCTAGATTTGTATGCATATGTATGTGTGTGTGTGTGTGTGTGTGTGTGTGTGTGTGTGTGTGTGTGTGTGTGTGTGTGTGTGTGTGTGTGTGTTTTTGTGTGTGCTTGTGTGAATGTCTGGCCTTTGATAAGTTGGTGAGTCAGTAATGAGGTCTTTCTCATTGCAGCCTTAGCTGCCTATGAATCACATTTTCTCAACATTGTGGTAATTGACCAACCTGTGGTAGGCAATTACTTCTATTGCTGAGTCATTTTCTAAATTCCAGGGACTAGTTCAATTAGGACAACTTTGAATGCAACTGTGAAGGTATGTTATCTAAGTAACAGCACCTGGGAAGGCCTCAGCCAACCTTACTGTTTGTTAATTCCTGTTACAGTAATGCTCAAAAGACTGGAGTAGAAGGATTGCTGTTACTGTGTGTTTAGTCATTGCTAACATGGTCACACACACTGATTGTTGTGCTACACTCAGAGGAAAAGGAGAAGATGAGTTTTGCATTTCTATTCAAACTGTTTCATTTTCCTCAAGTTAGTGTGACCTCAAAGTTGGTATACGCAGAAACTGAGTGTGTGTGGGAGTTTGCTCCCATATCAGGAGAGGCTGGAGGTTTACCATCTGCCTAAAAAATCTTGCCTGTTTTGCACCACTTGTGTGCAACTTGTTTAATTTTGTGACATTTTCAGTTTTAGAGTTTGTAGGAGTAATGTTTGGATTGTTGAAGATGTAAGAGGGAGTCTTTCATAGTGAATTCAAGGATTCATGTACTTACAGCCTGTAAATGCACTGCATTTTTCAACTTTGCTTGGACCTTTATTTTATGATGATGAATGGAATATGGGAAAGTGATATGTCACAACAGAGTTTATAGGGGTTCTGCTGTATTTTTGTTACAATTGTTAAGCTTCCTAAGCCTGCTGCAATATAGCAGCATTGCAAACTTGGTGAGCCCTGTGCTTCAAAGCAGATATTCTGGTTTGTGCATGTGCAGAAGCAGGAATGCATCTACCAGCGCAGTGTCAACATGGTGCTCTCATGATTTCCAAGGGGATAGGGTTTAGGACACACTCCCTGGCTGCAATATGAATGTACACCAATGTTCTTGATCTTCACAACAGCACTAGATGTGAGTCGAGTTGAGTCTGGGGAAGGCTAAGGTGGGTCAGGTAAACCTGATGAACGAGGAGAAAAGCTGGTTGAATCTGACTGTTAGTTCACTTTTGATTGCACCACTTCTGACTACAATACAGCAGCAAGCTTTACCAAGGAGTTTTACAGCCATTTAGAAAAATACATAAAGCTAGTAGTCCCTACCATAACCAAGTATCATGAGAAAATTAAAAAATAAACCACTTTGGGTGGCAACTTTCATAAAAAAAACTTACAACAGAATAAAGAAATTAATTAAATTATATATCAGATCCAAAATCCCTCATTTCAGGGAAAATATCAGAAGCATTAAAAAAAAAAAAACACTATCAGAACCACTAAAGGAAATAAAAATTTAGGGTGGTATCTGAAACCAAAGTTAAGTATAAATCTTTTTTAAGCCATTTTAGAAAACAAAAAAGCATTACCCTCCATTGCTCTGAACTTACTCAAAATGAAGTTTCGTATTCTGACTCAGTAGACATTGCCAACTTTCCAACATCCTTGCAAAGAAATTCAGTCCCAGCTTCACACCTCTATCTAAAGCCAAGATATATGTGAATTCCTTACTCCACCAGTTATCTCTGAAGATCATTCGCTGAAAGTGTTAACCAAGAACAAGAATTCTTCTTCCATGAGGCCTGGCAATATACCTGGTTGCTTAATTAATAGTGTTAAAAATGCTCTTACAGGCCTACTTCTTAAAATATCTGAGTTTAGCTACTGGTTTCCTACCTGATGAGTGACACACTGCAGTTGTGATGCCCTAACATTAAGGTGACCTCACAACAGGCCAAAATAATTACAGACCTATCAGTCTTAGAAGCCTCATCTGCAAAGCCATAGAACATACTATCACTGACCTCATAAAGTAAAAAAAGTAATGTCTTTCGGCTTTTCCCGGTTAGGGGTCGCCACAGCGGAACTGCAGTCTGCTAATGATTAGCAGCGGATTTTTACACTGCCGAGTTGTCAGCCCAACGTCCAACCTTCAAAGAAGGCACACCCATTCATGCACCTACCTGCATATCTTTAAACATCACTTGATCACAGGGAGGACATGCAGACTCCACACAGAAGGCACTCCAGTCAAGAATCGAACGGGAGAACCTCTTGCTGTGAGGTGACAATGCTAACCTCTGTACCACTGTGGCATGGCATCAAGAACCTTATTTGACTTGATCCCAGTGTTTTGCTTTGCGAAGGGTAGATCCTATCTACTGAATGTTATAAACATCTTCAAAAAGAGTTAGAGTCTGTAGATGGTGGCCATACAGTACATGGGGTATATCTTGACCTGGCTAAGGCCTTTGAAACCATTCCACATGCTGGCATCATACAAAAGCAAATTTTGTGAAAAATGACCCATTTACAGTAATATGGATAGCAAGCAGGCTGAAAGACACAACCTACACAGTGTGAGTTGTAAGAGCTTCATCAGAATGTATGAAAGTGACCAATGATGTCCCTCAGAGCTTGGTACTGGCACCTCTACTTTTTAGCCTTTACTTTTCTAATCACTAAGCAAAGATCCAAAACTGCTGACTAATAAACTTTGCAGATAACGATAAAGTGGAAAATATTTTAAAGTCACCTTCTGACACCCAGTCCTTCTAGCATGAAATGTCCCTGATAACCTCTTGGGAAAATGGGCTCTAGCTAAATATTAAAAGACATTCCCCCGGATTCACGAATCCTCCGTGTAAGACTAAATAAGTCTTACTTGGAGACTGCAGTTGAACAGTATGACATCAGCGTGCCATGAATATTCATGAAGGCATGCTGACTCCACTCCAAGTCTAACACGGACCGTGCAGGAAAGCAGGGGGCGTGTCCGACTGCCGAGCAGTCCAAAGGTCCACGCCCCTGCAAGTGTCTGAAATGTAAAATGTCAACACACAAGAGCGAGTCCGCTCAAATGTCCACGTACCCAATACCATACTCCCTGACATTGTAAACCCCCAGCACAGTTATAAAAAGTAAAACTTTAAATTTTTTCTTTCTAATTCCCGATATAGCTGCCCGTATTTGCACGTGTGTGCGCGGGTATGCCCATTGCTTAGCTGCAGTTAGCCATCTCGACATGGAAGAGCATAATAAGGAATATTTATGCAAATTACACCAAATAGCAATAGCGTAGTGGTAGAGCCTTTGCACAAAGAGGAGGCATTCACGGTTCGAGTCCCACCACTCCCCTTCCTATTTTATGTTTTAAATTAGTATATGAAATAATTCCTGACATATATGATTAAAAGTTTACTAAAAAGCATTGAAATGGCCTATGTATCAGTGAACAAAATGTATATTTATAAAGGATCCTGACATATAATTGCCCACATTTAAGCAGCGCTTTAGCCAGCGCAATATAGTTGCCCGTAGTTAAGCAACACTTTAGCTAGCGCAATATAGTTGCCCATAGTTAAGCAGTGCTGTACCCAGTGCAATAGAGTTGCGCATAGCTAAATAGCACTTTACCCAGCACAATCGGTTTGCGTGGAGGTGCGCGCCGTGCCAACCAGCCCTCTGTAGGGCAACGTGGAGCAACGTAGAGCAAAGTTGCCTAAACACAGCCACACCCCCTAGCCTGTCTGGACAGTAGTAAAATAAAAAGCAATGACAAGGTTTGAACGTGGGACACTCTGCACCATAATCAAAGTACTGAACCATTAAGCCATGACAGCTTAGGATAAACAGCCACTGTTAACATACATATACTTAAAAATGGTAGATTAACCATTGCTAAGCAGGTCTGCAGTCAGCCAAGAATTTTCAAAAATGGCCAGTCACAAAAAAAGTGCGGGAAATGCGGCATATTTAAGCCCCATAGGCGGGAATACTCGCCATAACTGATTGTAGCTCCCATCTGCAGTTAGAATGGCTGGTGCTGGAGAGGGTACACGCATTCAAGCGCAACACTGGGGCATTGAGGAGTCAAAATACATGGTTTGGCTCCTTGTCCACTGTCATGAGTCAAGACTCCTGCAGGGCTAGTTCCAAGGGACGGAGTACAAAGCAGAGGCTTGGAACCAGTTAGCTCATGACCTCACCAGTGTCACAGGCATTCCTCAGACTGGTGAGCAGGTCCGTCACCACCATGCACACCTGAAGAGACGGAAGCAGGACCTACTGAACCAGTGAATACAGGAGGCTCGTGGGATGCAAGATGCCCCACAACTGAGTAGGTAGCCATGGTATGCAGTATGTACAACATGCTAATTTATTCTATATAATGGATAGGTATGTCTCAATATCCCTTCATTTACTTCACAGCTGCAGGGTTCGTGCTGCGAATCAGCAAGCCTATGCAGATAGGCTGCTAAGGCTGTGCCACCAGGCAGGTTAGTAATTATTCTGCATGTATTGTTATATAAAATAGGTGAGAGAGCCTGACAGAAAGTGTTGTAGCCCAATAATACTGCCATAAAATGCCCTGAATAATTCCTCTACATGTTCTGTTATATAAAAATAAGTCAGAGAGCCAGAAAAAGAGTGTAGTAACCCATTAAGAAAGGTAAAATATGTCCAGAATAATATCTCTGCATGTACTGTCATATAAAATAAGTGAGTGAGCCTGAAAAAGAGTGTTCTAACCTATTAATAAAGGTATAATATGTCTTGAATATGTCTGCCATATGCACTGTAATATCAAATAAAGGAGAGAGCCTGTGGAAAAGTGTGTAATGTAATTAATAAAGGTATAAAACCTGAAGTGTGTCTGTGTCACTTACTTTGAAATGTTGTTGTACCCTTGCATTATACAAATAGTACTGTTTTAATAAGTGCTGGCAACCCACAGTTGGGCAGTCCCATCTAAAGTGGTTGATGGAAGTGCCAGTAGCTGTGAAGCATGTATACAGTCCTCAACAGTCAGTTAATGGCTGGCATGCATAAGTAAATCTGGCACACGAGTAGCTTGTTAATTTGTTCCCCAGAAATGTGAGTGTGCTACACGAAATGTAGGGTTCTGTACAAATTTAACTGAAAATGTCATGTGAACACATCCAGATATGTAGATAAAGAAATATAAATAAAATCAATAACTATGTAGCAGTAACATCTGCACCTTGGACAGTTAGTATGTCAGATATAGGTCGGGTATATAATGAATTAGCCAAACCCATTACACAACCTAATGCATGTTGGCAAGTGTAATAATACATGTAGGGGATATACACCTGCAGTCAATAGGAATGTAGTGTAGACTAAAAGTACTTATAAGATGTTAATTGAGGTTTGTTTCTACAGTATGTGCATAAACAATGCAATTCCACACCTCAATGGGTATGTGTAATCTCAAAACATTTGTTGGGACATATGTCCTATTGTTCTATAAATATCTGCATTCACTTTGATGCATGTGCCCTGTTCAAACACCACAATCATGGTGGCCTGTTGCCACCAATCATCCCTGCATGCTGTTGGAATGTCCACTGTCGTTCAATATATGCATGTGTTACGCTTGCTGTTCAACTGTTGGAACCTTGGTGTGTTGGGGTAATGGGAATATTACTGCATGCTGTTACAACTAATTTGGAATGCTGTTGTTTATGTTTTAATTAAACACACCTAATCACAGAACATATGGGAAGGCCGGTCCCAGTGGACCCACCTGTCCCTCCTCAGCTGGTGAATGCACCTGGCACCAGCAGGTCTGGTGCCCAGCCCGGGCTCCCCTCCTCCATTGGTCCTGTGCCACCTTCGGGTGAAAGAGCTGCAGGGGATGGGGCTCATCCCCCCCATGCAAGCATGGGCGGAGAAGGGCCACCTGTCACCCTTTGAAGGGTCCGGGTTGTGGTGTGTAGGGAGATCCAGTGTTCAGTCGCTGATCCCCTATGCCAGCTTGAGGCGAGAGTGGCACGTCTCACAGGTGAGCCTGCCCATCCTACTCAGCCCCCAGCACAGCCACCCTCGGGGCTGTGAAGGTGCAGTGGTGACTGCCCATGGGTGGGGATCTCAGTTCCACATTTACCATCTGTGGGCTCATGGGCTTGCGATTTCCAAACATCCGTCCCCGTCAATTATGTTCACCCACCCCATGTGTCATACACCGCCCCTGTATGTGTCTTGTTTGTCTTGTCTGTTTACCTCCCCAACCTACCTCCCCAAATATACCTACTTCCTCTACCTCACTTTCCACTCTCACCTGAAAAAAAAAAAGGGCAATCTGTACCCACAAAAAAATTACGCCCCATACATAGCTTACATAGCTGGCCATTTCGCACACATGTCCTCTGGACATGTAAACTGATAATTATAATTGGCAGTACAACATACTTTGTTGTCCTCACCCCTCTCCCAGGGGTGGAAGGTTTCAAATTTCACTCCAAATGTATTGCATATGCACAGCTGTTGCTGGTAAAGAAATGGCCAGCTATGGACCTTCCCTACACCCGTCCTGCACACCCTGAGCTTGTTTTCCTACAGTCTTTCCCTCTTTCTGCCTCCTTTTTCACCACTTTCCTATCTCCCCATTTTCTTTTCTTTCAAAGAAATTAGCGCGGGAGTAAGCACTTTTAAGCAGTAGTAAGCGGGTCTAAGCGAGTGTGCACATGTGTGCGCTTAGCTAAGTATTGTTAAGCATCGCGCAAACCCGCGCAAACCCGTTTACAACTGCTTAAAAGTGCCTTAGTCACTCTGTATGTCAGGGCCCTTGTTCTGCTCAGCAGCAAAATAAAACACCTCTGTCAGTCTCGAACCCTAGACCTTGGACACACTAGACTGTATGAGGTACCACTAAGCCACAGCAGATATACAATAGCTTGGTGGTGAAATAAATATATCATGCATTACAATGAGTGAATGTAAAAGAAAAATAGGAAGGCCATAACACAAAGCCTGTTCTGTGGATCTTTACCAGCAATTGTTGTGGAATTGTATTACATGAGTGTGATATGAGAAGCAGCCATTCTAGCAGCAAATAATGTTACAGAGGCACTTTACAACCCCCACACAGTATCATAGCAGGACAAACACTGGCATATCTGATTAGGGCAGAGGCCATACTTCCTAACTGTGACTACTTTTCAGGGATGTCTCTGATTGTGAAACATATTTTAGCTGTGTCCCTCTGAGTCCCTCTGAATAGTACTGATGTCAGTCAGAAAGGTGGGGTATTACACAATGAATACTGACAATAATAACAGTAGGCACCGCTTGCACTTCATAAAAGGTGTACTAATCCATATGCACTGCTTCATTCAAGTCTACACTTACTGTCTCTAATATGTGTAAGGTGTACCTCACTTTTAACTACCTATTCCTGACTCCATGCAAAGATGTATCTGAGCGTTTCATAGGCCTGGCAGAGGCACAAACACACGGGCATATCAGCTATTCTGCTGTTACACACTCTGCAAATAGCTTTGGTAGGACTTCCACAAGCATACCCTTATGTAGGAGTACAACACAGAAATACCAAAGGATGTAGCCATGTACTGGTAGCAACTGACTGTAACAATGCCATAGTACCAGTGCTGAAAACACCTGTGGGTTGCACAGACAAAGAATAACAGTGTAACATCTGGCTACCATCTGGATAGGTTCACAATTGTGAACTATGCAGACAGATCACCTGCATTGATAAACTAACAGGTACACACCAATCCTTTAAGTCCAGTAAGATAACATTCACACAATAATACAAAATGCTTTCTGTATGTCAGCAACCCCCCACCCCCCACAATTAAAATATACTTGTGTGTTTAGGGTCTACCAAGGATGTCGGTAGGCATACTCAGTACTGGAATTGTCCAGTTTTCCTGAGAACCCTGTGCTAATGTCAACAATAAAAAACACAAACCCTGCAGAAGTGAGTACATTAATATTCACAGTATAACAGTTCACAAACAGTTCATGTGCCAAAAGAGTACTTCTCAATAACTACTTTTGTATGGCCGTTAATTATATGAGTAGAAAAGAAACTACATAGTCACATAAATCTTGTGTAAGCATTTGTAGGGGTGAGTTAAACTCTACACTGATAGCTGTGTACTGGAAGTGGCAACAGTCAGGTCTGAGTACAACATGTACATCACTGTCTACACCTCTAGCTGCAGATATAAGAAGTATACCAACCTTCTGATTTACACAGTGTCCACAGCAAACAAGCATGGGCCCCACTCTGGAAATCTGAAAGGGCTATGCCTACATACCTTAGCAATTTATAGCATTGGGTTGCTATGACAGTGAGTACTGCAATTACCATACAGCAGGCTGTATGCATTTACCAAATGCTGGGCACCAATTGGTGCAGAGGGCATCACATGCACATGCACAGATACCTATAAAAGCAGACTGTACTTGCTCTCCCCACATGCAATCATTACATTGCACGTGTCAGAGACTATATAACTCCTGGAGAGTATTGAAAAAAAATTATTACTTAATAAAAACTATTTAATTAAGTAAAAAAATATATACTTAATTACTAACCAAAAATATTAAGAAAAAAAAAATAATTAATAACCAAAAATAAAAATTAATTAAAAAAAACTTTACTAAATTAATAAAAAAATAAATAAATAAATAAATAAAGTTGTCAAAGCATACACAGACGGACCTGAAAGTGACAAACAGGTATGTAACAGATATGTAGTTACCGGCATGTAGTAGATGTTTATGAAGAGTACTGTACATACTCTGAAACATGCATATGTGGCAGCAGTAGGTATGTATGCACTGATGCCATGCATAACTACTGCCATGGACAAATTAGTGTGTAGCTGTGTGCATTGGGACATAACTGTGACATATGTAGCTCAGCATTATATGTCAAACATCTGATCATGTTATCTGTGTTCTGTACAGTACTGTGTATAATGGCAGTTTGGGGGAGTAGTGCAAACACCTATATAAACTTGGATGTGACAGAGTAAGACATGCATGATAGTCATATAATGTGTAGCTTAGCATTGGCAACTGCTGTACCAGGTTAGTATATAGTAATGTAGCATTTGCAGCTATATATACTCCCTGTAATATTACTGTATGCACACATGTGACAACTGTTCATGTTGTATCAAGGCCCAACAGGTCATCCGTGAGGTGTACAGACTTACAACAGTGTGGACCTTGTGTGTGTATGGCACACACATATGGAGAGATATTTATGTGTCCGATATATTAGCATCTTAACATGTGCATAGAGCAAGTGACATACTGCAACTGTTTGTGAAGGGTGGACAATTATATGCTGGTGCAGGTTGTTATGTGCATATTTATATGTAGATTGCAGTATGTGGCAAACAAGACAGCATACAGTGCTGGCATATGACATGTGGTGTTTAAACGCTGTGGGTATGATTTGTTAGGTTTTTAGTCTTCCAGACAGGGGGTCCTGCTAAAGATACATGGGCTGAGAATACATTCCATGCATTCTGCACAAGACTGTGCAATATTATTACATGACTGTATCCCTCTCAACCTTTGCATAATTGATATACCCACCATGAAAGGTGGACTGTATATGTGCCTATATGTATATCTATATGTACACCAATGGATGTTTATATGTACGCTCAAGCTCAATGTTGTAAATGTATTGCCATCCCTTTCATTAGAAAGCCTGTACCCATGAACTACCACATAGGTGGTAGTCTACTCAACACCAAAAGTGTGATAAGAGACCACAGGACACAGGTGGACAGTAGTGTCCCTTTTGATAATCACAGTGCCACACTAGTCATGTAAACTGTGTACGGTCCACATGTCATCAGAAAAGGTGTGTCATCCATGGAAAAAGAGATCAGTGTTCCACTCTACTCATCAGTCATAAAACCCATCATAGAGAACAATGGCCCTGTTGGTATGTACCTCAGAAGACATCTACAGTAACTGTAGATGCCAGACACATACCTCACAAAGAGTATTACCAGACTCAAATAAATGCCCTATGCAGACTCTCTTACAAAACCACAGCAACACTGTGTCTCATACTGCCTACCCAGAGGCAATCTCTGCCTAACATACAAAGCTATGCCAAACCCACAGGTGTTGGACATGCTCCATATAAACAGATTAAAATCCATACAAGCTACACACTGTACTGATCTAAACCTTGTAACATCAACAAGCAGAACATATTGGAGTGGTACATAATCATCTCAGACACATACCATACTCTGGAACTAACTACCTATCAATAGCAAATAAAGGTCCTCATTAGTTGTCATGAATAATCATTATGATTGGATGTGAGATAGGAAATACAACCCAGGAATCACCTCTGTGGCTCTGCATGACAGGGGCACATGAACTTAAATTACATGGGTGTTGAAGGGCAGGGTACCATATGGCTAGGCTTCCATAGGCCCTACATCTAATAGCCTATTAGCTACCTAGGACCTGATACACACACGCATGTACTTGTTGCATTACTTGCTATGTGAGGTTGACCGAGTGTGATGGTGAATGTGTAGGTGAATGTGTCAAAGTTGTGTATATGTGTGATAGCCTAGTGGGCAACTGTTTATATCATGGTATGTAGTGTTGTAGCTCTGATCCCAGCAAAAGATATGTATGCTATTGCTAGGCAGGAAAAGCAGTATGGCATACGATGTGACATAGTCTCATGGTGTTGACTGGAGTGTGTCATTGTAGGCTAAAGCAGTACATGTATGCTTATTGGTTGTTAATACTAGTGAATACAAATCCTGTATGAACTGTAGTACTACCTGAAGCTGTAGGCCTAAACAGCACAGTATGGTGTATATCCACATTGCTTGGAAACACTGTTTTGTTTGTTACCTGTAATCCTCACACATTACATATCTCAGGCATAAGGTTTTGTAAGTGCTGACACACAGTACTGTATGGTACACAGGTAAAACACATCTGGGTTGCCATACCTTTGTGTCTTGTAGGTATGTCTGATGTGTGTGTGGGTATGCCTGTAACATGGCCTCGGTGGTATTTGTGTCACAGGATATAAGTGCATATCTAGCAACATGTATAGTGTAGCACAGCAGTATGCCACCTATATTGATGGATGTACACATATGTTACTTAGGGGTTTGCTATCAACAAGTAGCGTGGTGTACTGGTAGTACTGTAACTGTACTTTACAGTCATTTCAATGGATGACAAATGTCTGTATGCATTAGCTTCATATATACCGCCTGTGGCTAGGTGGTGCATTGTGTCACATACAGTGTGCCATGTACTGTTGTATAGTCTTACATACTGGTTTCACTTTGTTGCTGTGCAGAACATGGTTTGCTACATAGTATGTGCCAGGCACTGTCAGGCAGTTGTGGGCTGAGCAATGATATGTGGTATTAAAAGTGTGTATCTACTGACAGCTAATAGGTTGCTATATATGGCATTTCATTGATGTCTGTACTTTAGAATGTTAAGTGTACCACATGACTTGCTCACAATTATTGTTTTATTGTCTTCCAGGGACATGTCTCACAATTGAAAACCCGCGTATTCCCCTGAAGAGGAGGAAGTCGCCCTAGATGCCCTAAGACAACATCACAAGCTGCTGTTCTCCAGAACCAGCCAGGACCAGCATGGGCGCACTGCACTGTGGCAGGATGTTCTCCATCGGGTGAATGATGTAAGCATGCAGAACCGGACTTATGAGCAGGTACGCCATCACTGCAGTGATTTAATCAGACATGTCTGGCAGCATGCCTCCGATGTCCACAGACAACAGCTTGCCACAGGTGGTGGTGCAGCAACACATCCACCCCTCACCAGAGTGGAAGAGTTGCTCCTCAGTATAGTGGCTCCTGGCCAACCACTACAACAGACATGTGTCATCATGGAGGCTGGATTCACCCAGCACGTTAACTCAGAGTGTGCAGGTAACATGGCATTTCTGTTGACTACTGTTAGCTCGATTGTTAGAACATGCATTTATCAGATGTGTACTGTGTATTTAGAAAATGTGGAGCCTGGTGTCATGCAATATTGATAATTTGGTACATAATCTGTATGCCTGTGACTGCCACCTGTTGTACTACTGTAAAATTGCAAACTCACAGCAGCAATGCCATAGTTGTTGACACTGACAAACTGTCCCATATCCTTGTAGGTCCCTCTGGTGTAATAGCAAGACAACAGACCCATGCTGGTGAGTGTTCTACATTTGATATAGCATATAACATGTGCATGTCATAGGAGAGTTGTAGGCCATATACACATGTAAAACACCTACACATAATGCATGCTCTGCATGTTCTCTGTGGAACTATGCACATCCCAGTAACATGAGTAGCTGCCTCAAACACATGCAATACACAGAGCATCCCAACCAATTGTGGTACACTCTAGTGGACATTGTATAGGCAGAGTCAATACACATGCACACAACATACAACACTTTGTCATATGCAGTAAGTGTTAATATGATACACATGGCGTATGTAGACACCTGCTGTAAGGTCAGACTCCAGTATCCCAAATGTCATCAACACAGCACACATACTATACCTGAGGGGTAGAGGCCTATCATGGGGTGGTGCAACACACTTCAACACACAACACATTCATGTTAGGCAATGCTCCCTATTGAACACCTTACATACCCATGTAACAACTGGCTGTGAAATGGTTAATGTAGCCACAGTGGTGCAGGTCAGGTACATCAAGATAGTTGCCAGTGTGGCATACATTAGTGGCCTTGAGTGACCACATGATGCTGCCTGATGATGGCTCATGGTACTGCACTACACCCAGTTACAGTAACTACAGTACTACACATAGCATTCATTGCTATACACCTGACAGTTGTGTGCATCCGGCCATGGTATGTATACCTATGAGTGATGGTGCACAGGACATTGGAAAGCATTTTATTCTTGCACAGCAATGTTGTGTCCATGTACACATTGTGTTCCAGGGTGAGGCCAATCATTGAACAACACACATGCATCAAAGACATGTATACTGTTATCAACAAGGACTCTCTACACTTGCACTACATGCTGTTGAGCAACACACATCCTGCATGCTGACACGTGTGATAGGACTCTTTGGCTTGTGATACTGTATTCCACCATCAACCACTAATGAGTATGTTCTGTATTGCTGTGTGTGTGTGTGTGTGTGTGTGTGTGTGTGTGTGTGTGTGTGTGTGTGTGTGTGTGTGTGTGTGTCAACTTGACTGAGTAGTGTATCTGTGTGCATGTGTGCATGTGTTCACATGTGCATGTTTTCATGTGTGCATGTGTGCATGTGTGCATGTGTTCATGTGTTCATGTGTGCATGTGTGCATGTGTTCATGTGTTCATGTGTGCATGTGTTCATGTGTGCATGTGTGCATGTGTCCATGAGTGCATGTGTGCATGTGTTCATGTGTGCTAACATCCTGTAGAGTTTGTAAAGTGTGTTTCCTGTCTTCCTCTCACAGGTGCTGAGGTTTTGTTGGATGAGTGCAACAGGGAACCTGAAGTCACTGCCACAAATCGTGGACATGATGATACATGTGATGTGGCACAGGCAGGTTTGACAGGGTCTGTCATTGGTCCGCCAATCGACAGTACACAGCTTTCCACCACATCTATGTGCACATTCATACTGCCACTACATCCCTCTACACCAATGGCCCTAGCTGAGGAACAGCATAGAGTAGGCATTGACCAGGATAGTGTGGTACCTATGGCACATGCAACCCCTCACAGCAGCCATACCCAGACACCTGGAATGGCACCACATAGGCATATGTCCAGGGGTTCTCGTGGGAGCACTGCTGGTCGTAATGCCCCTGGCAGACATGCCCTCGCAGGTCTCACAACCTCAGGTATGTTCCTGGCTGTAATGCAGGCACAGGCACATATGGAACGGTACATCAGGCAGGGACTAAGGGCACAGAGGGCCCATAACACTGCTATCAATGACAGTATCCATGACCTTGCCGGTGCCATCCGTAATTACACCGAGGTCATTGATAGACGTTGGGGGGAGACACTAGATGTCCTCCACAATGCAATGTCCATGTGCCAGGACAGTGCAGGATGGCTGAGACGGCGACGTGGATGTATGCCAACAACATCATCAGCTGGCAGTCGTTGCAGGTGACACACAAGCCCCAGCCGCTCCCGTAGTGGCAGTACCAGCCCCAGCAATGTTGGGGCTGGGCTGTCAATAGACCATCCTAGATGACCACGTGCACGTGGCTCTGGCCAGTCCCAGCAGGGACATGGGTCCACTCGACATCCCTCTGCCTCTGATGATAGTACCCAGTCTGGCTTAGTAACCGATACTGTCTGTGACACCCCTGCCAGACACAGGTACTGTGTCCGTGGCCGGAGACAGTGATCTGTACAGCCTGGCAGGTACAGTCTGTGGCTGTCCCACAACCTCTCATATTTGGCAGCTACATGGTGGAACTGTGTGCATGCAGACACACACACATAAACCAAACACCTAGGGCTAACACATACACACACACACACACACACACACACACACACACACACACACACACACACACACACACACATTACATCAACATTGACTCATGCTGTACTGTTGTCCCTCACACACACACACACACACACACACACACACACACACACACACACACACACATACATGTCGATTGGATGGGTCATTGTCGGGCTCTGGCAAACCAACAACACACCCTGTGCATATGATGAAACTGTGCCACCTCCTGTCATCTGTGACATTGATGCAGGAACAGGCTAACATGGTGCTGATGCACAGGGCGACCTAATAGCAGTGTAGCAATGTTAGCATGTTGTCAACAGTAAAGTGTAATGATATCCTTGTAGGTATATCTGAGCAGGCATGATGCATTAAAGCTATGATTATCAATGTAGTATTGTTTACACCAGTGTTAATTCCAATAATGTATTGTCTGCCCATGTGCCACTTGGCTGATGTGTGTGGTACTGGCAGCATGTGTTGGTGAGTGGACGGTACGTGTGTGATGTGTGCAGTACAGATTTGCAGGTTTACATTTGTGAACATGGTGGAGGTGCACTGTCTGCATGTACGTGCATAGTGGACACATGGGAAGGGTGACATGCCCTGTATTACACAGTGTTAACACTTCATATTTCCTATTGGTGGCCAGTATGCATTTTACTACAGATATGTTTTAACTTGGGTACACATGTGTGTATGACATGGTTTGACACTATGCTGTGGGTGATACTGTTAATATCGGTCATTAGTTTGCATTCTGGTAGTATACACAACCTCAATAGCCTGACTATAACCAATCATTAGATGATGTCTTGACTACTGACACACAGATGTAGGAAACACAGTAGCATTTGAATCCTTCTGGTACTATACTATACCAGTAACCAGTGGTATTGACCGCCACCCATTCCTGGGACCACTCCTGTTAGGCATGTAGCTGTCCTAGGTAGAAGCAAACACACTAGTGGTATGTCCGTCCACATCTGGTAATGCATACAGTGGCCTACAATGGATTCTCTGGATGAGACACTTATCCTCCACAAGGGTATCATACAGACAGATACCTTTTGACCAACCCATGCTGTAAAGCTATAAGCCAACTATAGCATAGTCATCCACATTTATTAAACATAGTATCCTGACAGTACCACACAGGTAGTAGCCCACAACATGTAGCAGGGGTACCGATGTGTACATACAGCCACATGTTATGTCATCTGTCCTTTGGTATTCACATTTCCAAAAGTATTCTGATGTCCCACGGTGTATCACATAAGCAATAAGGGGTCTGTATGCATATCCACGAAGCTGTTGTACACCTATAATGAATGCCCATTATTGACAGACTGTGTTGTGTTTGAACATGTCTGAAATATACCCCAGGCATGAATCCTCACTCACACTATTCTATAGAAACTGTCACAGGTGTGTGTGACACAGATGATCTAGGCCACAGATCACTAGAGTGGCTGGCCTTGTCACATACATACATATGTGACCTAAGGTCTGAGAAGCAGCAGCACAAACTATCAATAGTAACAGATGTATTCATGTAGAAATCAGGCTTCACACCTATGAACTAATTGAGGTCACATGTACATATATGTATTTGCCACACAGATACCTGAAGTGTGCAATGCACATATTGTTGTTTTACTGATATGTCATACAGTAGTAAAAGCAAAACCCACAACACATTGACCAACAGTGTCACACACACAGCAATTGCAGGATTAAAACCCCTACCTAACTATGTTATGATACTAAAGAGACACGCATTAACACAACGTGCTATATGCTTTACTGGGAGTTTTCATTTCCACTGCTGTATTTGTGGGATACTGACATCATCAGACTTGCCAAAGAGGAATTTACCTCTTTTAATGTGTTTTCCTAGTCTCCAAAAAGGGCACTGCTCTCAAAGGAAATCACACACACTCAGCAATTGCAAGATTCAAACCCCGATCTAACTATGTTATCATTCTAGAAAGGTACGCATTTACACAACACTCTACATGCTTTACTGGGAGTTTTCCTTTCCACTGCTGTATTTGTGGGATACTGACATCATCAGACTTGCCAAAGAGGAATTTACCTCTTTTCATGTGTTTTCCTAGTCTCCAAAAAGGGCACTCCTCTCAAAGGAAATCACACACACACCCCCAAATTGCAAGATTCAAACCCCTACCTAACTATGTTATGATACTAGAGAGAAACACATTAACATGACGCGCTATATGCTTTACTGGGTGGTTTCTTTTCTCCTGCTATATTTGTAGGATGCTGACATCATCAGACTGGACATGGTAATGTGTGTGCACTTTGTTTTATGCAATCCCAGGAATGAACCATGTGGGACAGCAGGTGTTAACAGCTTGAACAGGGCTCCACAATTCTTAGCTTGTGTGATCTATCTGTGGACCAATTGCCATTCCATCATATGACAATACATATTTATGCACAGATTGTTGATTTTGTGGATACGACATGTGTCTGGGATGTTGATAAAGGGCTATTCAAAGTCTATGTGGGACGTAGCTCCTTTCAGTGATGTATGTCCTGGGTGGCTGCCTTGCAAACAGTCTAGCAGGTTTGGGAACCATGGTCTGCCCATGAACAAACCAAAGTTGGTAGGGTTGTGTGTTTTTTGGCTTCCAATAGCTCTGTTTATGACTTCAATCATGATGGACTCCATGGCTTTGCAGATCAGACTTCATAGGCTTATAGGACTATAGTTCCCATGGTCTGTTGCACACCAACACTTGTGGGGTGTGCCATATGTTGTAACCCATATGCTGTAACCCATTCAATAGTTTCAGATCCTGTAGAGAGGGTGAGGCTCAACAGACTGTTAAGGTGCAGGGTCTGTTTGTTCTGCAGTTCACTTATGACACATATAGGGAAACAATGTAATCCAATTGATGCCATGTTTTCGGCTTTGGAAGGAGCTGTTTACCCATTCTACATGTGATATCTCCTGGTATGATGATAGGGCCTTTTGTCAGTGGGAGGTGGGTATGTATGTATGGGCCTGTCCGACAGGATGTTGGCATTGTCGGTCAGGTACAGTTGGCCCTGACTCAGGACATATATGAGTGTACATTGCTATTTATGACATAGCTGAAGGAAGTGTCATGGTTCTGTCTGGACTCCTTCACAGATAATCTTTCCAAAACACTGACAAACCTGAGCACTAAACCCCTGTTATACTCTTTTACACACTTAACACCCTACTGATCCTTTTTGATCAGTCAACAGAGTATTTCATCATAATATCCTGGCTTGTCCAAAGGTTGGTTTCGTGTGGACTCTCCAGTCCAGCTGGTGAATATGGGAATTTTGAGGCAATGTTACAACTGCCTTATGTACACAGACAACCCTCTCCTCCTCCCAACAAACTCAGATATATGTGAGAGATGCAACTATATAGACAAACAGGAGGCTGAGCTCTCTCGACCCATGACTGGCACAGTCTATCAGGTGGTGAAGGTAACCACACACACCACAAATCCAGTCTCACATAGACCTATAGCAACAGCAAACTAAACACATTACCACACAAAACATACTCAGAGGCTCTAAATAAAATCTGTCTAAGCAGCAGAGACCTCCAAAGCAGACACCCAAACAACTGCTACCCCACAACAATACCCACATATCACATAGTTCACAAAGTCAGTGTACCACACAGTCACTGCCCTTAGGGCTAAACAACACACCTAATACACTTGTAATAGGTGACTCTATTGTCAGACACACTGATGTCCCACTCACCAGGCTGAACAAGGAGAGGGTCACTTTGAGCTGTCTGTCAGGTGCCAGGATCCGCCACATAACACATGCACTCAGGTCACTCCAAAGCAAGTACAAATATGGCTCCATCATTGTCCATGCTGGTGTGAATGACCTCAGACGTTCCTCCCTGGACTACATGACAACAGACATAGAGGAGCTCTCTGATCATGTAGCCCAGGCCAGTATGACCCTGACCTTGTGTAGCATCTTACCCTCACCAAGAATGATGGCACACTATACAGACAAAATTATCAATTTTAACAGTTGGCTAACGTATTGGTGTCATTCAAAGGGGATCCAGTGTCTGTCAGCCTGGGATGACATGCTCGACATGCCACGCTGCTTCACTAGGGAAGGCTTGCACCTGTCACCCCTGGACTTTTGAATACTGGCTAAGGCTCTTGCCACCCCCATAGTGCCTTTTTTAGGCAAGGCTCAAAAGACAAACCCACCTCCATAGACAATACAAGGTAAAAGAAACTAAGGGTAATGCTGCTCAACACCAGATGTCTAAACCTCAAAATGCACGCACTCAAGGCTCTCCTCAGTATGGAGAATGTCGATATCTGTGCAGTAACAGACACCTGGTTCAGGCTCCTGAAAGCACCCCAGCACTACCAGGTCATACTTCATACCATGCTTTTTGGTCACAAAACTCTGACCGACCAACATAAATAGGGGGAGTATCCATATACAACACAGATACACACAACTCCAGGTTAGTAGCACTGCACAAAGCAGCGGAGACCATACATGTGCAACTAACAGTAGGCAAAACTGCCTTTCAGTTTGTAGAATGCTACAGACCACCCTCCCAAACTCAGGAACCCCACTCGGCTTTCCTGAGAACACTGGAGAATATGAAGGTCTCTCCAAACACCATTATATTGGGTGACTTCAACTACCCAAACATTGACTGGGAATACTACTCAAGCCCCAACACCCTCACCCAACGGTTGCTAGAATTTATAAACTCAAATGCTATGGCACAACTGATCACCACACCCACAAGAGGGGAAAACATATTGGACCTGATCATCATCAACATGGGGACTCTATGTTCCACACCAGAGGTATACCCCTCATTGGTAAAGTCAGACCATACATTTATCTCACTGGACATCCATATCCCGTCCCCACCCCCATCCTAGGTAATCTTGGTGAAGAACTTCTCAAAAGCAAACGTCACACTTCTCAAAACCGAGGTGGTATCCTTCAAAGACCCTGGGACAGTGGCAAATATGGCTCAGACTGCAGAATCCTTTACAAACACATTCTATGGACACCTACTGGAATGCATGGATCATGCTATCCCAAATAAAAACAAGACTCACTCCTCCAAAGGCAGGGGACCTGTCTGGTGGACCCCAGCCATAAATAAGCTATACAACAAAAAGAGGAGGCTACTACATGATAGAGCACAATCCCAAAAAGGGAAGGCATCTCTGATCAGTACTAGCAAGAAGCTATGATCACTCATGAATTAATCTAAGGCCCGCTTCGAAAGGAAAATTGCACCAGACACTAAGGACAATCAAAAGGCCTTCTTTAGTTATGTCAGGAACCTGGGTGGCAACTCCCAGATATGCTGTGCGTTAGTGCAAAATGACAAAAAATACACTGAACCCACAGACATTGCCAACATCCTGGCAAACAGGTTCAGTGCAAATGTCTCCCCCCAATCCCCGCTAAAGAGTAAATGTCCATCCCAACAAAGTGTAGCCTCCTTGACATCACAGATGAACAGGTGAGAGCTGCCCTCTCCAAAGCAGACAACACAGCATCAGTGGGACCGGACGGTGTCCCGGCCTGCGTCTTACATGAGCTTCATGAAGAACTTAACCCTCACATTAAGTCACTGTTCAATATCAGACTTACTACAGGATATGTACCCATGGAATGGCATACAGCAACAGTGGTCCCGCTCCACAAAGGTGGTGCCACAATGGACCCCAGACACTATCGCCCTATAAGCCTAACTAGCCTGGTCTGCAAAGCTATGGAGCATATAATCATGGAACTGATACACAAAGACATCGGGAACCTACAGACACTGGATCCTACCCAATTCGGCTTTGTTGAGGGCAGATCTTGCCTCTTGAACCTGGTCGACTTCTTTAAACAGTTACCAGGTCCATAGACGTAGGGAAGGTAGTCCACACAGCCTACCTGGACCTTGCAAAACCCTTCGACACAATACCCCACTCGGGCATCATAAATAAGCTCACCAGCTTAGATATCAACACATATGTCACAAGATGGATTGCGAACTGGATCAGGGATAGCACCCACATGGTCAGTATTGCAGGTGCCATGTCTGACTCTACACCAGTTACAAGTGGCGTCACACAAGGCTCAGTCCTGGGACCTCTCTTGTTCAGTATATATTTCTCTGACATACCGGCTAACACAGGAGGACTATGCCTGACCAAGTTCGCAGATGACTGCAAACTGGGTGCCATAATCGACTCTCCAGCTGGCACAATCATCCTCCTAAAGGGTCTCACAGAGATGGATAACTGGTGCCAGAGCCATGGCCTACAGCTAAATGCCATTAAATGCATAGTCATCCCCTTTGGGAATAACAAAGTGCCCACACATAGGTTCATAGGTTCATAGGTTCATACTAGGCTATCTGCCCTAGGGCATTTATAAGCCTAGCCAGAATGTGTTTGGCTTTCGCCACCCATTTTAAATTTATTTTGCTATGCCCTTTTTCGAGGTTAGTATACTATGCCTCTATCTAACAGTGACACAGAAGTGATACCCGGGGTAAACCTACGATCTCCCATCCACTCATCAAGATTCCTCTTGAAGAGAGTCAATGAGGGACTCTGCCTAACCTGGACTGGGATTTTATTCCAGAGTGAAGGGAGCCTCTGGGTTATGAATCTGTCCCTCCAGCATGTCCTATTTATTTCAGTGCTGAGGTTCAAGTCTCTTGAGCGCGTAGCTCGATGGGATTTGGATTTTCTGAGGTGCAGCATGTCCATTAATTCCGGGTTGGACATGGCTTTATACGTCAGGCACAGATCTCCTCTGAACAGGTGCTATGCCACTGAGTAGAGCTGGAGTTTCTTTAACCGGGCAGCATATGGCATCTGTTTGAGCCCTTTGATCCTCTTGGTGAGGTACTTTTGGGGTCTTTCCAGTTGCTGCAGGTGTCTGGTAAGGTACATCCCAAAAGGGGCATTGTACTCAATTATGGGCCTGATGAGGGATGAGTAAAGAGGCACGATGACCTCCCTGATCTAGATGTGAATCCCTTCATGATTAGGTGGGCTATATAAAATGTTTTTCTAACCACTTTGGCCACGTGGTTGTCAAATGAGAGATTGCTATCAACTTGGGTCCCCAGGTCCCTAATTACTTCTTCTGTACTTAATGGATTTCCACCTATGTGGTAATTTGTGGGCACTTTGTTTTGCCAAAGGGGATGACTATACACTTTTTGGCATTTAGCTTGAGGCCATGGCTCTGGCACCAGTTGTCTGTTTCTATGAGGCCCTTTTGGAGGATGCTTGTGTCGGCTGGAGAGTCGATTATGGCACCCAGTTTGCAGTCATCTGCGAACTTGGTCAGCCACAGTCCTTCCGTGTTGGCCTGTACCTCCGAAATATATACCGAACAAGAGAGGTCCCAGGACTGAGCCTTGTGGGACACCACTTGTAACTGGTTTGAGTCTGACATGGCTCCAGCAATTCTAACCATGTGGGTTCTGTCCTTGAGCCAGTTTGCAATCCATCTAGTGACATAGGGGTTTATATTTAAGCTGGTGAGCTTATCTATAATGCCCGAGTGGGTATTGTATCAAGGCTTTGCAGGTCCAGGTAGGCTGTGTGGACCACCTTCCCTCCAATGGCCTTGGTGACTGTTTCAAAGAAATCAACCAGGTTTAAGAGGCAGGATCTGCCCTTAACAAAGCCGAACTGGGTAGGATCCAGTGTTTGTAGGTCCCCAATATCTTTATTTATGAGGTCCATGATGATCCTTTCCATAGCTTTGCAGACCAAGCTAGTCAGGCTTATGGGGCGATAGTTTCCAGGATCCGTTGAGGCACCACCTTTATGGAGAGGGACCACTGTTGCTGTATGCCACTCTTGGACACATATCCTGTAGTAAGGCTGAGATTGAACAGTAGTTTTATGTTTGGGTTTAGCTCTTCTTTGAGTTCATGTAGGACGCAGCCGGACACCATCTGGTCCCATTGATGCTGTGTTTTTGCTTTGGAGAGGCGGCTCTTACCTGAGCATCTGAGATGTCAGGGGCAGCACTCTGCTGGGATAGATATTTGCCCTTTGGTGGGAGGGGAGAAGTTTGCACTGAACCTGTCAGCTAGGATGTTGGCAATGTCTGTGGGTTCGTGTATTTTTGTCATTTTGGACTAATTCTGAGCATATCTGGGAATTACCACCCAGGTTCCTAACATAACTAAAGAAAGCCTTGTGATTATCCTTAGTGTCCTGTGCAATTTTTCTCTCAAGCTGGCCTTAGACAATTTTATGTGTGCCCGTAGTTTTTGCTAATACTGATCAGTGATGCCTTCCTTTGGGATTTTGCTTTATCATTTAGTAGCTTCCTCCTTCTATTGTATAGTTTGTTTATGGCTAGGATCCACTAGACAGGACGCCTGCCTTTGGAGGATTGGGTCTTGGTTTTATTTGGGATCGCATGATCCATGCATTCCTGAAGGTGTTCATAGAATGTGTTTATAAAGGATTCTGCGGTCTGGGCTGTATTTTCCACAGGCCCGGGCTTTGAAGGATTCCACCTCAGTTTTGAGGAGTGTAAAATTTGCTTTAGAGAAGTTTTTCACTGTGGTTTTCTGGGCAGGGGGTGGGGTCGGGATGTGAATATCCAGTGAGATTAGTTTATGGTCTGATCTTACCAGTGAGGGATACACTTCTGGTCTGGAGCATAGAGTCCCCATGTTGGTGATGATCAGGTCCAGTATGTTTTCCCTCTTGTGGGAGTGGTAACAAGTTGTTCCATAGCATTTGAGTTTATAAATTCTAGGAACCTTTGGGCTAGGGTGTTGGAGCTAGAGTAATGCTCCCAGTCTATGTTTGGGTAGTTGAAGTCGCCCAATATAATGGTGTTTGGAGAGACCTTCATATTTTCCAGTGTTCTCAGGAAGGCCGAGTGGGGTTCCTGGTTTTGGGAGGGTGGTCTGTAGCAGGCTATAAACTGGAAGGCAGTTTTACCCACTGTTAGTTGCACATGGATAGTCTCTGATGCTTCGTGCTTTGCCACCAACCTGGAGGTGTGGGTATCTTTGATGAATATCGATACTCCTCCTTTGTGGTTCGGTCCAAGTTTTGGGGCCGAAAAGCATGGTATGAGGTATAACCTGGTAGTGCTGGGGTGCTCTCGGGAGCCCTGAACCAGGTTTCTGTTACTGCACAGATATCGATGTTCTCCATGCTAAGGATAGTTTTGAGTGCGTGCATCTTGAGGTTTAGACTTCTGGCGTTGAGTAGCATTACTCTTAGTTGGTGGTAATCCATTAAGTACGGAAGAAGTTTTTAGGGATTTGGGGACCCGAGTAGATAGTAATCTCGCCTTTGACAATCACGTTGCCAAAGTGGTTAGACAGACCTTCTATATAGCCCACCTTATCCCAAAAGGTTTCACATCTAGATCAAGTGTGGTCATTGTGCCCCTATACTCATCAGGCCCATGATTGGATACAATGCCCCATTTGGGATGTACCTTACCCAACACCTGCAGCAACTGTAATGGCCACAAAGGTAACTCACCAAGTGGATCTAGGGACTCACACAGATGCCCTGCGCAGTTCGGCTGAAGTAACTCCAGCTCTACTCAGTTGCTTACCACCTACTTGGATGCGATCTGTGCCTGATGTTTAAAGCCATGTCCAACCCAGAATTAATGGACATGCTCCACCTCAGGATATCCAAATCCCTTAGAGCTACATGCTCCAGGGACTTAAACCTCAGCACAGATATTAATAGG
Source organism: Protopterus annectens (assembly GCF_019279795.1). Lineage (NCBI taxonomy): Eukaryota > Metazoa > Chordata > Ceratodontiformes > Protopteridae > Protopterus > Protopterus annectens. Next base: position 462,117,590 of record NC_056728.1, on the reverse strand, counting down.
ACATGCTGGAGGGACAGATTCATATCCCAGAGGCTCCCCTCACTCTGGAATGAGATCCCAGTCCCGCATAGGCAGAGCCCCTCACTGACCCTCTACAGGAGAAATCTTGATGAGTGGATGGGTGTTCGTATGTTTACCCCTGGGATCTCTTCTGGGTCCCTGCTAGACAGAGGCACAATAAACTAACCATAGAAGGGCTATCTTGTGTGACCTACTATTCACAGGCACAGTCTACTAATCTAACAGGGTTGTGAAAGCCAAACACACTCTGGCTAGGCTTATAAATGCCTTAGGCCAGATAGCCTAGTATCAACCTATGAACCTATGATAATGTTTGGAGTGCACATTGTTTATTGATGATACTGATTGCAGGTTTTTTATCTTCTTTGCTTTCCCACTTTCTATGAACAACCTAAGTATCTGTAGTACATATTTGATTATGACAGGGTTCCAATATATTATATATGTGTCTGTTGTCATATAACTGTGTACACAGGGCGGATTGGTGAATAGCGAGTGGTTCCTGGGTTAACACATGCAACTGCCGGATATGTGTGGCCCACTGCTGTACTCAGACATGGCCTAAGTGTGTGAGCATCCCCAGTTTGGCCTTTCAGTGTTTTGTTGCCTGACATTTGTCTCATTTATTCAAGTGTGTGAGCATGCCCAGTGTGACCTTTCAGTATGTTGCTGTCTGAAGTCCACTACATTTGTTAATGTGTGTGAACATGACCAATATTAACATTTATACTATATGTGTGTTGAAAATCAGGTTCTATTTTTACTGCAGGGTTCACCTTTGTGTCATAACTCGACAGGGATTATGCTGTGCCTGCAGGGTTTCCATGAGATACTTTGCATAGACTTATCAACATTTCTTCATACAGGCTGACCAGCGAAATACTGTCAAGGTTTAGTGGTTCGGTACTATGACTATAGTGCACAGTATCCTGGGTTTAAGGCCTGTTACTGCTTTATAGCTTCATACTGAGCAGACCAGACTGCTTAAGGGCCAGTAGAGCAAATATGAGTATGTTTACCTGCTTTTGCTCAACTATGCCCAACTTTGACCAAGCTTGTCCAACATTGCTCAACGTTAACCAACATTGCTGAATGTTGCTCAACATTGACCAAAGTTGTGCTAGTTAGTGTGTGCAATTTTGTTTACATGTACTAAATAGTGGTAAAAGCTGTTTAGCACTGCTTTATATTGCTTAACACATGGCAATCATGCCTCAGGTGGTGCTGCAGGGCTGCCTATGTCGGATGCACATACTACACTCCCTATACATGTTTGAAAACAGGTAGTGTCAAGTTAGGCATCCCTTTTACTATATGTGCGAGTCAGAGAGGGGCATCATTTCCAGGGTTCCTACTGAGCCAATGTATGTGCTATGCGTTGCCTCTTTGCCAAGGCCAAAGCATACTGGGCACACCTCCTTCTGCCTACTGGGGCAGGCTCAGGTTGTTCCTCCTCTGAGTCATGCTCTGCCTGTGATGGCCTTGGCAATGGTGGGGGGCTGTTTGGCCCGGGCCTATGCTGCTTCTGCTGCAGCTGTTTTTGCAGGATCATATTATGTAGCACAGCACATACCATGACAATTTAGGTACATGTAGATGGTGAGTACTGCAAGGCTCCACCAGATGTGTCCAGGCACCGGAACTGTGACTTGAGCAGCCCAAACACATGCTTGATTGCATTTCGTGTTTGTGCGTGTGCCTCATTATGGCGTTCCTCTTCAGGTGTGTGTGCGTTTCTGATGGATGTCATCAGCCACGGCTCCAGTGCATAGCCAGCATCCCCCACTAGGTGACCATGAGGGATGTCCCCATTGGCAAATGTCTGGTACAGCTGTGTCAGATGCCAGATATGGTAATCATGGTAGCTTCCAGGACAGCCAGCACACACATTCGGTATTATACCCTGGGCATTACACACAACCTGGCAGTTGATGGAGGGGAAGCCCTTGCGGTTAAAGTAGACCTTACCCCGCTCACCGGCTGGTGCTTTGATGCGTATGTGCATACAGTCTATTGCACCCACTACCTCAGGGTATTCCGCTATTTGCTGGAAGAGAAGCATATTGCTGGCCAATACCTCACGGGAATTGTGGAAATATACATGATCACCGACATGTGCTGACATGGCATCCAGGAAATGGTGCAGTACCCTGGATGCTGATGCCTTTGATATCCCCATCATATCACCAGTTGGTCTCTGGAAGGTACCTGTTGCTAATATTCTTAGGCCAACACATACCTTGGTTTCCAGTGGGATGGGTTCCCCTCTGTTGGTTCTGTGTGTGAGGTGTGGCCTGCACAGCTCAACAATTTGCTGCATGAGGTCTCTGTCCACTCTATAGCGCTCCACTATCTCCAGCTCATGTAGCCCCTGATAGGTTACCCTGGGCCTGTACACTCTTCTCCGTCTCCTTACTGTGGGTTGTCCAGCAGCATTCACATTGTCACCACCCTCAGCATGTTGCATATGTCGCCTTATAACAGCAATGGCAGCCCCTAACATTTTTTGTCTCAGTAAAGCTTTTTAAGTTTTCACTTCTCTTAGTTTACTGCAGTGTTGCAGAGTCTCTGAGGAAAACATGGTGGAAAGTTGTTTGCAGAGTTTTAAGTGCTGGGCTGGGCTGGGCTAGTGTACTGCCTGTGTAATTGCCTTATTCTGATTGTTTTCACCTGCTAGCTCTGCTAGTACTACCTGGTTAACTTCCTACTATTTGTTGTGCTTCCTTTTCCCTTTCTGTTTTTTCAGGGGGGCAGTGCTGCGCACACAAGTGCAAACACGCTCTCACCAGCTCACAAGCGCACACACATGCTTACACAGACTAAAACTTGCTTATTCTTGCTAAAACACGTGCACACAGGCGCATAGGCGCTTACACACATTTCAACAACCTTAGACATGCTTACTCCGGCTTAAACACATGCACATAGGTGCACACGCACGCACACAGTCTTACTCGGATATACAGGCACGCACACTCGCACATACATGTTGCAAGCACTTCAACAAGAAACTTTAGTGTTATCCACGGCATACACCTTCAATTTCTTGCCTTTAGCTAGGGTACCTGTTGACACACCTCTTCCAGTGATGAGTAACTGACAGCAAACACATGCCACTCTGCTCCAATGTGCTTCACTTCTTTCATACATACCCCCCTTGTGATGTCACCTATATTCTCCTCCCCTTATCTTACTCCTACACGCCACTGACTGTGCTCATTTGCTATGTAAACTTAGGATTCACTATCCTTACCCTCATTTGCATAGGATTGCCTACTAATGCTTGGTTACATCTCTTAGACTGAGCTTCTCCCCTTAGCAAACTCTACTCGGTAGCCGTGTTGTCTTCAGCCTGCCATTCCCTTGCATTGTAAATTAAGAATTACAATAAAATCCATATTTGTGGATTATGATTATTGGTTTTCTGGTTTTTAGAGTGCAGCACATTTGCGGGCACTGCTCTACGCTTAAACTTCGGAGATCGGGATAAAAAAAAGTTATTTTATTTTTATTTTGCATCAGTGAACATTGCCAATGGCCATATTTTTGGCCATTGGCATGCTTCCTCAACTGGATGCATCCTTTTTTTGGAGCTGTCACGACTCCGTTTTGCTATTTGCAGAATGATACTCAGTTGTGAACGGAGTACATTTCTGCAAATAACACTACTCTTACTCGGACAGGTTCGGGTTTCCTGGATCGCAAATTTACCTCATTTGCATAGCTTTTGCCAGCAATTGAGGTAATTTGCATATCCTAGCCCTGTCCGTGTAAGAATCATTTTAGGAGCTCTCTTGCACGACCCTACCAGCTGTTCCTGGATCGCTCGGCGGACATATTGGCTGCATGGAGTCTTACTCTACTCTTAGACTCCGTGCAAGCCTTCGTGAATCTGGCCCATTGTATTGTCACTTTTGGAAGATGACCCTTCCCTTATCATGCTGTATAGACAACACACCATTACAAAACAAAAAAATAGTCGGAGAGCCAGAACTTAGATTGATAATTCCCTCTGTTTTGACAATCATATAACATTGGCTGCCTAGAAAGTATTTTATTAAGCACAGCTAATTGCAAAAGGAATATCTTCAGGGTCAAAAGAAGGAATCCCTCCCTTCTACTCATCATTGATCAGACTAATTATTGAGTACAATACCCCCTTAGTGATGTATTTCATTAAACATGTTAAACAATAACAAAGAAAGCAAAGGCCTAATGTCTTTGAGCTATCAAGAGATGCTGGAAGCTCTTTTCAGTTTTCATATTCTTTTGAGGGGACATCTCTGTCCTGTTTACCACAAGAGAATAGACCCAGTTGTCTTAGACTTCTTGCATCTTTGCAAGTTTAAGCCCCACTGATACTGGCACCAAGGAACAGATAAATAAAATATGGTGGAGGGACAAGTTTATAACTCTGCATCTCATAAACCTCCAGAATAAACTCAATGTGCACATTAAGCAATGTAACTTAATACTTTCCTTTAAAAATAATTAGATGACAGGATGGGCATTCATAAATTTACTCCAGGACTGTTTGATTGATATTGCCTTCCTGGAGAAAGGAGGTGCAGCATGACGGAAATAACTGACAAAATGTGAATGTTCATAAGACTAAATGGACTTGGAATATCTATAGAGGTGATAAAATGAAAAAATGTACACAGACCCCGGGATTCAAGAAGCCGTATTTTCTGTGCAGGAACAGTGTAGGAGCTCCTGCATGGAAAATGGCCACCGAGTGATTCAGGATAGTGCCATTTTCACGTGCACGAGCAGTCCTACACTGTTCTAGCATGGAAAACTGGCAAATATGCAAATCACATCATTTGCTGGTGAAAAGCATGCAAATGAGATGATTTAGCGATTCACCAAGCTGCCAGGTCTCCATGCTAGAACAGTGTCAGTGCAGAAATGTTTCGGAAAATAAATGAGCACATTTCTGCAACTGACAAAACGGAGGCATGACAGCTCATGAAAAAGCATATATTATGTAAAATGGACATGCCAATGGCCAAATATAAGCCCATTGGCATTAAAAAATGATGAATTATTATGAAAATTAAACTTTTTTTTTGGCTGATCTCGGCTATTTAAGCATTGGGCAGCTGCGTGCAAATGGGATTGTGCCAAAAATAAAAATAACGTGAAAACTCAATTTTAAGTAAATTCTGAATTTTGCCATTATAGTCAATGGCATGCATAATGTAAACAATACCAGGGAGCACTGGTTGTCATGGGGAAAGGGTCAGTTTTAGTGCAGTAACTAACAACCTACACACTGGGGTATGCAAATGATGGGAGTTATACTGAAAATCATATTTCTTCAAAGTGTCAGCTTGTACCTAACTGTGTAGGTGCAGTAATACAACATTGCAAGTGTAAGAGCTGAATGACTTCATAAGGGGGTGTGTCATGCTTGCTGTAAGCTCATTGGAGCTCTGTGGCCAATGTTTGTCCTTAGCTAAGCACAGCTAAGGAAGGGAGTGTGTCAGATGTGCCTAAGCAGTGTGTACATAGCCTAAATGGGTGTGCTCGCTATGCACCAGGTTTAAACAAAAAAAAGAGGAAATGGTAACATTGTTTACATTTCAGTACTGGCTATGTGCAGTGTGTCACGGGGCTTAAATAGGGAGGAAGTGGGAAGGGGAAAAAGCAGTAGGAAAGCAATCAAGGAGAACTAGCATAGCTGGCAGGTGGAATGTATCAGAGACAGCCAATTACACATGCAGCAACCCAGCACACTACTATAAACTATGCAAACACCCTACAGACTGTTTTTTCCCACAAACTGTACACCACCGGTGTACACAGATGGGGGATTTTTAACTGGTAAAACTAAATAAAACTGTTAGAGGCTGCTGCCGCTTTACTCCATCAATATGTGCTAGAGACTGAGGGTCGTGAGAAGGAGAATGCTGACAACTGACCTACAGTGAGGAGGAGGAGGAGAAGAGTGTACAGACCCGGGGTAACCTACCAGGGCCTACATGAGCTGGAGATAGTGGAGCTCTATAGGGTGGACAGGGACATTCTACAGCAAATCATTGAGCTGTGCCAGCCACGCCGCACACACAGTATGAACAGAGGGGAACCCATCCCAGTGGATACCAAGGTATGTGTAGGCTTAATAGTACTAGCCACAGGTACCTTCCAAAGACCAACTGGGAATATCATGGGGGTCTCAAAGGCATCAGCATCCAGGGTACTCCACCATTTCCTGGATGCCATGACACCACATGCCAATGAGCACATATATTTCCCCACCACCCGTGAGGTGTTCACCAGAAGTATGCATCTCTTCCACCGTATAGCAGAATACCTTGAGGTAGTTGGTGCTATAGACTGCATGCACATCCACATCAAAGCACCACCCTGCCAGCGGGGTAGGGTCTACATAAACTGCAAGGGCTTCCCCTCCATCAACTGCAAGGTTGTGTGCGATGCCCAGGGCATTATCATGAATGTGTGTGCTGACAGCCCTGGAAGCTATCACAACTCCCACATCTGGCATTGCTCACAGCTGTATCAGGCGTTTGCCAGGGGGGATATCCCATATGTCCATCTAGTGGGGGATGCTGGCTATGCACTGGAGCTGTGGTTGATGACAACCATCAGAAATGCACACACACCCAAACAAGTACACCATAATGAGACACCCACAAGCCAGGATCATTGTAGAGCATGTAACAAATGGTGAAAAATTCCCCAACAAACTGTTAAACCACAAACGAAGAACCACCGGCTGTGACCCAATATCTGGAACCACAGGTTACACCAAACACAGAAACGTTGATGACAGTTTACCTAGGTTTCGTCTTTAATGAACAGACTTCTTCAGAACAATCACTTCTCAAACCCACCTCAACAATATATATTCTAACAAATTACATCCACTTAACACATTCATTAATCAATTAATGCATTAATTAATACATTTGAATTTGTAAGCATCTAAAACTACTAAAAAATGACTAAAGAATTATTATAAAAAATAGAATGTACTTTAGGTAAATAGGTCTTGAACAAATACACCCTATTACTTAAATGTCAAGGATTTATCATGATAAATATTCATAATTAAAAGTTCATATACGTATACAATGGTATTTAGAACATATCAACACATTAAACAATATAATGTAATATATATGTTATCATCTATATTTTTGTAACTATTTTTAAAAAAAAAAATTATATTAAAATATATCCCTGTTGAAATATATCTTGAATAACCATACAGTTGGTCATCCTAAAATGTGTTTCAATTTCAAAATGGGAGTCATACTAATATTATCATTGATGCCCGGGAATACTGTAGCATCCAGTCTCAACTACCACTTCATTTCACATATATCCAAGTGCACATCCAAAACAGCACCCTGACTATCCTTCTTAATATGCTGTATTATACAAAACTTGAATTTATGCCCTGGGTGCTGCTCAATGTGTCTAACTAAACCATTGGTATTTCTCATGTGCCTAATGTCCAGTATATGCTCACTAATTCTTTCCCTAATTGTTCTACAGGTTTTTCCTATATAAAAGGCCGGACAGTGGGCACATTTAGCTATATAAACAGTATTTTTGCTATAACAATCAAAATGCCCATATATGCTAATGGACACATCTGCTACAACAATTTTTTCATCAGTAACCAAAATGTACTTACATGCACTACATCTACCACACTTGAAATTACCCTTAATTCTATTCATGTTACCAGTCTCTATACAACAACAACCTCCCATTTCCAATAACTGATTGAACTGCTGCAGGATTTTCTTAGTGAAGTGGAATTTATTAAGAGTATGTTTGTTAAGCGTGATTATCCTATTACCCTATGTGATTCCATTATGGATGAGATAATACACAAAAGGGGTAACGGGACTTACATGGTAATATTGACAATGAATGGTAATGGGAGCTTTCAAATGAATACACATTCAGTAGTGGAAGTGGGAAATGAAATGACGAATAGTACCACTGAAATGGGTGAGCCAATATTTTTCATAACTACATATAACTATGATGCTGATTATATAGTCAATATTATACAAAATAATTGGGAGATTGTTATAATTGGATTGCAATGCATGGGATAAATTATGTAAGGCTCCAAAAAAATGTGTTTAGAAAAGGGAGGTCATTCAAGCAGTTATTGGAAATGGGAGGTTGTTGTATAGAGACTGGTAACACAAATAGAATTAAGGGTAATTTCAAGTGTGGTAAATGTAGTACATGTAAGTACATTTTGGTTACTGGTGACAAATTTGTTGTAGCAGATGTGTCCATTAGCATATATGGGCATTTTGATTGTTATACCAAAAATGTTGTTTATATAGCTAAATGTGCCCACTGTCCGGCCTTTTATATAGGAAAAACCTGTAGAACAATTAGGGAAAGAATTAGTGAGCATATACTGGACATTAGGCACATGAGAAATACCAATGCTTTAGTTAGACATATTGAGCAGCACCCAGGCATGAATTCAAGTTTTGTATAATACAGCATATTAAGAAGGATAGTCAGGGTGCTGTTTTGGATGTGCACTTGGATATATGTGAAATGAAGTGGCAGTTGAGACTGGATGCCACCGTATTCCCGGGCATCAATGATAATATTAGTATGATTCCCATTTTCAAATTGAAACACATTTTAGGATGACCAACTGTATGGTTATTCAAGATATATTTCAACAAGGATATATTTTAATATAATTTAAAAAAAAAATAGTTACAAAAATATAGGTGATAACATATATATTACATTATATTGTTTAATGTGTTTATATGTTCTAAATACCATTGTATACGTATATGAACTTTTAATAATGAATATTTATCATGATAAATCCTTGAGGTTTAAGTAATAGGGTGTATTTGTTCAAGAACTATTTACCTAAAGTACATTCTATTTTTTATAATAATTCTTTAGTAATTTTTTAGTAGTTTTAGATGCTTACAAATTCAAATGTATTAATTAATGCATTAATTGATTAATGAATGTGCTAAGTGGATGTAATTTGTGAGAATATATATTGTTGAGGTGGGTTTGAGAAGTGATTGTTCTGAAGAAGTCTGTTCATTAAAGAGAAAACCTAGGTAAACTGTCATCAACATTTCTGTGTTTGGTGTAACCTGTGGTTCCAGATATTGGATTGTAGAGCATGTGTTTGGGATGCTCAAGTCACGGTTCTGCTGCCTTGACATATCCGGTGGAGCCTTGCAGTACTCTCCAGCTACATGCACACAAATGTTCATAGTATGTGCCATGCTACACAATATGATCCTGTGGAAACAGCTGCAGCAGGAACAGCACAGGTCAGGGCCACACAGCCCCCCACAATTGCCAAGGCCAGGACAAGCACAGAGGGACTTGGAGGAGGAACATCCTGAGCCTGCCCTTGTAGGCAGAAGGAGGCATGCCCAGTATGCCCATGCCTTCGCAAAGAGGCAACACATAGCACACACACACAGACACTGTAGGGACCCAGGGACTGATACCTCTCTCCAACTCGCACATACAGTAAAAGAGATGGCAAACATGACACTGCCTGTGCTTTACCATGTATAGGGAGTGTACTATGTGCATCCGACATAGTCAGCCCTCCAGCACCATACTCAATACTGGCCCAGCAACAAGGTAAGTCACCCTTCCTATCAATTACTAAATGGAGTAGTAGTATGTTCTCATAGTTGTATGTATGATATGGATGCAAGCATGCAAGGGAATTGGGTGGCTGAATGCAATAGCAGTAGACAGATGACAGCTATAAGAGACAGCAGGAAATTCATAGCAAATACTGGTGTCAACATACTAGGCAGTACTACACAAGGTGACAACCCCCACTGCAGTAAATGTGATGGCCCAAAGAGCTGTGGGTGTCAATAGGTCACACACATGGATGTCAATGAGGGTCACATACCCACCACCAGCCTCACCCAGCAGGACAGGTGTAGATGACCATAAAGAAAGGTTAGGCTAAAGCCCCTAAGTGATGGCAATGTTGAACAGCCCCCCACCAGACCTACACAGACATACTACAACAGGTCTGGCAGTTGCATTCCAGTTCTGAAGGGTAAGAAGTCTGAAACTGAAATTTATGCCATTAAGATCTAACATGTGTACTCTACTGATAAGCCTGCTTTCTGTATGATAGGTCACAATACAATATGAAATAGAAGCCGACAGAGTAACCGAAATACCAGTACAGTCATTGCAAATGTTTAAAGTCTTCAGGTGTGCCCCCCCCAACAATCCCATGTAGAAATGCAGTAACATGTAAGTATGAGGAGTAATATCACTGGAGCACAGACTGCCAGAGATGGCCCAGTATACATTGTTGCATGTGTACAATATGCAGGGGTCAGTGTGGTAAGTTTGTTGTGTGTTTAATATTGCCTGGAAGTGGTCAGTATGTGGGCCTGGATGGTTGTGTCTCAGTGGTCTAGGTACAGTACAGTGGTCAACAGGGCCATATTCCAACAACTGCAGTGCCAACCACACTGCTTCTCAGCTACATCCATGTCAGCAGTTGTACATGCTGTCCAGATGTCAATATCTGTCACCGTCAGAAAGCTGGACACACCATGAATGGAGGCCCATACATACAAACAGTACACATGTGGAAGTAACCTACACAGAGTGTATAGAGAATAACTGTCAACTGCACACAAGTTTGGAATTATACCAAGATGTTAGAATCACATTAGTTGTCCCTCTAGTATGGAATACTGGTAGTCTAGCCAATCACTGGCAGACCGCAAAAGACACAGTTATAAGGCAATGACAGGCTGCCCATGTCCACATACAAGGCAGTATAAGGGGAATGTCCCATATAGATCTGTGAGTCAGGTGCCAGTAGCTTCCATATCACACATGCACTCAGCTCATCCCACCATCAGCCACAGGTTTATCACAGGTCATATCCTTGCTGTAGGGAATGAGTACAGCATGATCCCATCTCTGTATGGGAATACATACATGATGCTGAATGCTGAATAGATGTCCCATGCAAGTGTGTACCTAACTGTAAGCAGCAACCTGACCATATCCAGACTTGTGGATCAGTATGAACAGGAAGGATTGACAGGAACACCTCAACGACTCACCACTGTCACCCCAGGGTAATCCACTGGCTTGCAGCCTGGGAACATATGACAGACAGAATACACTGGCCTGCTACAGATGGCCTGCAGCACTGTCAAATGGCCTACAGTCCTCTGGCAAAGGCCCAGGTCTCAGCCATAGTGCCAATGTACAGAATGTCAGGGGGTTCTAACTAACAACCAACACAGTAAACAGAAAATAAATTCAAGGCTATGTTGACAAATGCCAGTAGCATGCCTCCCCATGTCCTTCTGCAAGGACTGTGGACCAGGCCATAAATACTACTGGGATAAAGGCCAAACTATAGGGATACCTCTGAGATATTGCTTTCATAATGTTAGGAAGAGGAGAGAATAACGGGGGGGGTGTAGAAGCATGGATGTCATGGAGTGTGTGAAGTCTGAAACTCTAATGTCCAGCCATACTACCCCATGACTGCAAACCATCGATGAACAGCCGCAAAACTGCTTGTAAACCACAATGTGAAGATAAACTGACTAGATATATGAGTTCTGCCTGTGGATAACCTGGGTGTATCTGTACAGCTGAGAGGAATGCCCCCAGCAGGATATGGCCATTCCATTAAGTTGAGCAAAGCACAAGAAGGGGACCCCCAGCCAACATACTAACAAGGTGCTGGACCATTTAGGGACAGCCTTTATTGGAGCCAACAATTTGATTTTGTGGTTTGTTGCATTTGTACTCCGTGATTACTGCTGGACCATTTACACAGAACCAGCAGTCTATTGTCTGTAGCTACCCCTCCACAATGGCAGGAGTGTGCCAGAATGTGTAGTCTGTATGCTCAGAATATTGGTCTCAGCTTCATTCATCTTGTATTTCCCTGGTAAAGAACTGTGAACAAAGAATGATAACTGTCAGTAGTTGATGACGTGATACATCACAGTGTAAAATAGTACATATGTCGGAAAATCTATTCTACAACCAACCATGTTACACAAGCAGCACAGACAGTAATATTTGCAGTATCTCCCGTATGTTACACCCATTGTGTCTCCATACTGGCCACAACCTATCTACAGAGATCCTGCAGAAACAAGTTGCTAGGTGTAGCTGTAGCATACAAAGCCCTGAACAGGAGTCCAGCCCTCCCTGGAATGGATGCACACACTCAATATAGAAGGCCATACTGGGCATGCTCCTACACTTAGAGAAATGAAGCCCATGTCTGACAACACAGTGGACTACAGATAGTTATTCACAGATGTCTGTGCACACACACCAAATTGTACACCATTGATACTTCACACACACACACACACACACACACACACACACACACACACACACACACACACACACACACACACACACACACACACACACACACACACACACACACACACACACACACACACACACACACACACACACACACACACTGGATGGGAATACTCACACATATCTAAGGCCAACATAATTTAACATGTCAAACAAACACAAACCAGAGACATGGGGAAGAGAGACAGAGAGCCACAGAGAGAATCCCATTATGAGGCCCTTCCCACCCAGTACACATCCCATTGGCCTATATCACATGATGTGCTGATGTCATTCACTGTAGAAATTCCTTTGGTTATCCCTCAGCCCTATAGTCTCAGTGGTACTCCTGATAACTGTGTAACACTACAGTACAAATAAGTATCCATGTAGCAGTTGTAATCTCAGTCCTGTCAAATGTAAAGTTGTGTGTGAGTGTGTGTGTGTGTTTCTAGATGAATGTGGTTGAGGCCATTCACACTCATTACACTTCCCATTGCCCTACTTTAGCACTCATGCTGATATCAGTCATCCTGAAATAACCCTTTGGGCAACTTGCATCCCTATAAGCTCTGTGTCACTTGCAATAACTGCGTAATACTATAGTGTTGCAAACTAGTTAGGTAGGAGTTTTAATCCCGATCCTGGCATCTGTGAAAATGTATGTGTTTGTGTGAGAGAGTGTGTGTGTCTTTATAGAGGCCTGATTTTGTGGCCATTCACACTCACTACACATCCCTTACCCCTCCTTTAGCACTGCTGCTGATGTCACTCACCTTCAAAGATACCTTTGGACAACTCTCCAGCATATAAGCTCTGTGGCACTTGATAACTGTGTAATACTATAGTGTAGCAAACTAGTTAGGTAGGAATTCTAGTTCCAGTCCTGGTAACTGTGAAAATGTGTGTGTTTGTGTGAGACAGTGTGTGTGTCTTTGTAGAAATCTGATTTTGAGGCCATTCACACTCACTACACTTCCCTTACCTCTCCTTTAGCACTGGTGCTGATGTCACTCACTTTCAAAGATACCTTTGGAGAGCTCTTCAACATATAAGCTCCGTGGCACTTGTAATAACTGTGTAATACTGTAATGTATTAAGCTAGTTAGGTAGGAGTTCCAATCCCAGTCGTGGCAACTGTGGAAATGTGTGTGTTTGTAGAAACCGGATTTTGAAGCCATTCATACTCACTACACTTCTCTTGCCCCTCCTTTAGCACTGCTGCTGATGTCACTCACCTTAGAGGTATGTTTGGACACTGTTCTACCTATAAGCTCTGTGGCGCATGTGAGAAATGTGTAACAATGTAGTAGCAATAACTACATAGGTAGGCATTTGAATTTCATTCCTGGTAAGTGTTTGTGTGCGTGTACATATATGTGTCTGTACCTTAAAGATTTTGGCCCCATTTACACCCAGTACATTTCTCAGTGCCTGATTTTAGCAGTCCTGCAGATATCATTCACCTTAGAAGTACCTATTGGCAAACCTAAGCCATATAAGAGCAGTAGTGCATGTGGTAAATGCATAACATAAAGGTCTGAAAGCATAGATAGAGGTTTGAACCTCACTCCTAGCAAATGTAAATGTGTGTATAGGGTAAAATATTTTGTGAACTCTCTCACCCACTACATCACCCGATGCCAGTATTTACAAGGGCTGGTGATGTTCCTCACCTTAGAAGTACCTTGGGACAACGTCCGGCCTATAAGCTCTGTGGCATGTGTGATAAATGTGTAGCACTGTAGTAACAATACATAGCTAGGTAGGGGTTTGAAACTCAGTACTGGCAAGTGTGTGTGTATGTGTGTGTGTGTGTCTGTTATCAGTATCCCATGTGGATGATTGTATAATAACAGAATGGATTGGGGGGGGTGTTTTGCTAAATTATTATATTGAGGACCTAGTATATATCCCAATGTCCACATTACAAGGCCAACAGTTGTCAAACACTGTAGAGGTTGGTGTAGACAATCCATAGCCCTAAATCTGTAGTGCCATGTGCAATGACTATGTGACAGTATGGATTAGTTAACAATATAGGCAACCCTTCTAATTCTCAGAGACCACTCTCCACACAGGAATCATACACAAACACACTTGGCTAGGCAGCAACTACTATATCAGTAGTTCTCCTGCAAATTGCCTCACAGATAGTACCCACGGTGTGATTGCAGTGGACTCCATGTCAAACTGATGACCAGACATGGCTAGTGTCACACAGGGTATGGATCCATGTCCTCTCATGTTTGGGATCTACTCTTCTGAGGTGCAGGAGAACACAAAGGCACCCTGGCTGATAATGTTTGCATACAACAGTAAGGTGGTTGGTAGCATTCCCAATCCATGTGATGTTGACAACATGCCCAAAGGCTACTTGACATCTATGACTGTTGTCAGAACCCTGGACATTACCTCAATGCCAAGAGATGTGCTGCCATGACCTTTGGGAACACCATGGCTCACATGAAGTAATAAATTGGTGGCAGTCCACTGAACAGTGGCATTATTATAACAGAATGGGGAACACAGATTGACAGTCAGCTGCCTGTTGACCACAACAGTGCCACTGACATCAGAAAGTACTTTGATGTGTTACATCTCCTGACTGAATGTGTATTATCCAGCAAGTAAAAGGACATAGCACCCTGTTCCATCCCCTCAGTAGCCCAATCAATGTGTACAGTGGCCCTTTTGCCATGTTCCTCACTGGACACCTGCAACAACTGTAGAGTTTGCAATAGTACCCCACAAAGGGAATACCATGCCTTATACACATGCCCTGTATGGACAGACTCCAATAACTCCAATGGATCCCTGTATCATACTGTCTATGTAGGTGCAATCACTATAATAAACCTGATAAACTGAATAAACCAACAAGGTAATCACAAAAGATGAAGGAAAACTCTCCGAGTCAACAGATTAAATAAGTTTTTTCATTTACTGACATAAGCAAACTTCTTCAGACAAAATTCAAAAAAAATTACACCAATAAATACTTTCAATTAATTAAATCACCAACTAACTATTCAAGTTCCCTGCCCACATTTAAAGGAATACTTAAAAATGTATATGACCACAGGCAGAGCCACATCTCATACATACAGTAAATCTTACATTATGCCAACATTTAAAATAAATGTTGAAATTCATCACCATAAAAGTCAAAAGTACAAATATACATATACTATATCCAAAAAAACAATATTTTATAAAAATGCATTCATCTAATAAGAGATTTCAGTTTTAAAATGCATTTAGTAGAAAGGCAATTGTTAAGGCCCGGGAGTACATGTGCATTAAGCCTTAACTGCTAATTTAATTCTCTCTCATCCAACCTAAATGGCACATAGCCCCCCCTAGGATTTTCCCCAACTTTATCAGTAACAAAAAATAAAAATTGATGTGTGGGGAAAGACTTCACATGTCTAGCCAAGGCATTATTCAAATTCAATTTACTCATGTCATAAACGTGCTCATAAATTCTGTATTTCAAGCACCTTTCCATCTTCCCAACATAGAAAGTGGAACAACCCTGGCACACAGCTAAATAAACTACTTTGCTGGAATCACAATTAAATTTTCCTTTCAGATGATACATCTTGTCCCGGACAGTGAATGCAATCACTACCTCAGTTACAGAGCCATGTCTCATCAAATGAGGTCAGGAATGCTCCTTCTGAAGATACCAATCTGTCCATACAACATGCCCCAGAGACCTCAAGCACATTTCCACACTTAAAAGAACATACACATGGGACATGTGCACAGCCCAGATGCTGTCCATGTTATGGAATATAAATCACATACATGTGAAGCAGTGCACATCACTGGCCACCCACAATAGAAATCTGGATGAGTGGATGGGGAATACAATACCCACCCCTGGGGACCACTCCAGTGACTATACTCCTGAGCCACATTGGGAACTATTTTCATGTGGCCTGATGCCAGGGTATTCCCTTGGGCTAGCCTTGCACAGCCTTCATGCCCATTCACCTACTACACACCTATGAAGCAATAAACCTATGGATCTCAGTACTGGCAAGTGTGTGTGTGTGCGTGTGTGTGTGTGTGTGTGTGTGTGTGTGTGTGTGTGTGTGTGTGTGTGTGTGTGTGTGTGTGTGTGTGAATTGAAATCTCAGTGTGTTTGGTGGATGAATATCCCCTGTGGCTGTGGCTGTGGTTATTAGCAATCAGAGGTGTGTACAAACCACAGCACGTACCATTCTCCATTCTACAACACATGTAGTAAATCAGCATATACCTATGTACAACCCTCAGCCCTATAATCTGTGAGGCATATGCAGTCACTGTGTTACAGACTGGGACTTTCCATGCACATACAGCTGTACCCTGCCTATGGTATGGTAGATGTGTTACCACACTGCCATACCCTATGGTCTTGTTGCAGGGCCACATCATGGTGACACACAGATGCCTAGAACAGAAACGGGATACAGCATGTGTGAACACATTCACTCAGCACGTCACTTGTAGGGAGAGAGAGGGGGGTAAAGCTGGCATTGAATGTGTTGCCAAGACTGTGGCCAATATCTGTTGTCTCAGGATAGATATTAGCATTGTGCAGTAACTCACAACACTTGTGTTTAATGCTGTGGAGGTTGTTGATGTAACTATCAAAGACTGTTGTGATTGTTCTCAGTGTCTGCTGCATGTCTGCCATCATAGATGCCTGTAGGGGATTCCATGAGGGATCCAAAGTTGTGTTTGAGGCTAATAAAGGAGTTCAACAGTCATGGGACACCACCTTTCTCTGCAACAGTGTCCTCCTTCGGATGTACACTTTAGTAATGGCAGGTGACTATCACATTGTTTCCCAGTGTTTGGAGGACAGTGTCTGGGTTCTGTTCGCTCTGCCTAGTACCATGCATTCATGTACCTGTTTGTACAGTGGATATGCATATGATTCCACAGTCATGCAGCTATTTCCCATTGCATGGGTACAGTGAAGACAACCACCCCTGTTTTCATGGCTGCAAAGTCAGCTTTGGAGAGGTTTTGCAAGGTGGCTACCTTTGTGGTGGGTGTGGCTGGCATGTTGAGTTCCATGTTGATTACAGCCTGTGTGGATCTCACCATGCAGGGATTGACATCTGTGGATGAGCAACAGTCCCATATTTAAGTAGTCAACACAGGTCAAGATTGTTGCACCCTCTACTGGGGGTCAGTATGAGCTGGTCCAGGACATTGGAAATGATGAATCCCAGAAGTGATGGGCCACTGTACTTGTGCTTGGCTACTTTCCCCAGGTGATGAAGGGGTAGTTGAAGTCTAATACTATGTCAGTGTTGTGTTAGACCATCATAGATGGCAGGGTGTTGAGGAATATGCATTGACAGTCTAGGGACATAGATGTGGACCCATAGCAAGCTATGGTCTGGATTGCACTATTACCCCAAGGCAGTTGTACTGGAAGTATCTCCAATGCATTATGCTGGGATACTAGTCTGGAGGTGTTCCTAGCCATAATGAATATGGAGACAACACCACCTGTGGATGTGTGGTCCATGTTTGAGGGCTGACAGCTGTGGAATGTGTCATAGACTGATACTACAGGTCTGCTGTCTGTGAACTACCTCTCCATTACCGCAGATATGTGTCCTCCACTCCGAGTGCTTTGAGTGACTGTATTCTGACAGTTAGATGTCCACTGTTGAGAAGCATGACCCTCAGATTGCATACATGTCTAGCTGTTATGGTGGTAATTACATTAGGAACACTGCCTAATAAGGCATCATAAGGGTGGCAAGACACTTAGCTAGTACCTGTAAACCCAGCGCTAACAGATTTAGGACATCTGTGGCAAGTCATTGGGTTCTGTTGATCATGTCATCCCAAGCAGAGAGGTACTGGATCCCCTAAAAATGACACAAATCACATAAGCCAATGCTGCAGTCAATCATCTGTTGATAGTACCACAGCATCATACTGGGTGATGGTGGTACACTGCTCTGGGCTACTGTCACACCTGCCTGGACCACATAATCAGAGAATCAACCATGTCTCTTGTCATATAGTCCAGGGAGGTGTGCCCCAAGTTATTCACACTCACATGGATACAGAGTGATGTTCATAGGTGTTGTGGAGTGTCATGACTGGCTGTGTCATGTGTTGGATGCTGGCATGTGATAGATATTTGGCTACCTGCTCTATATTCAACTTAGTGAGTGGTATATGTGTGTGCCTCAGTATTGAGTTACTCATAATCATTGTATTGTGCAAGGTGGTTAGCCTTAGGTGCTTAGGTTGAGGGGCACACTGTGTAGGTTAAATATGTGTCCCGTGGCATATGCCATGTCGCAGTGTCTGAGTGAGCATCTGTCTTGCTGGTCTGTGCTTTTTGGGTAAATGTCCATTGTGTGCCTCTGGGAAGGTGGGTGTGTGGCTTTTCATTGTATGTCATGGCTGTCAAAGTGGGTGTCATGGTGAGCTATGTGCTCCACATGGTGTGGTGCAGGTGTTCATTTTATCCTCTTGACCTGCTAGTCCAGTCTTTGCTGGAGAGTGCATATGTCCACATTGCATGATATATGGGTAACTCTCACAGGTTTGAGTATTTGGAGTTTAGAGGGGAGGGTTGTCTGTGTACATGAGACAGTTGCAATAGTGCCTCAGAATGAATAAATCCACCAGGTTAATGAGTGAAAGCACAGAAAACTGCCCTTCAAACATGCCAGGAGGGGTGGACATAACTACTAAGTACTGGGGCTACATCTGTGATGAATAAGTACTGCTGACAGCTCCCAGGTGTGCCACACTTCTTGATACAATAACCTGGTGAAGTGCAAAGCCATAATGCTGGTTGAAGTGCAAGACAGAAAGAACTAGCATGATGTAAGGGTGGAACGGAAGGCAGACTGTCTGCCACCTGTAATACTTTACTGCAGCTGTGCAGTTATCAGCAGTTTTGGCCATATGAAAGTTCAGTAAGCTTTGTAGCGCATGCGGTAATTGTGTAACACTATAGTAGACATAACTAGATAGGCAGGAGTTCTAACCCTAATACTGGCAAATGTGTGTGTGTGTGTGTGTGTGTGTGTGTGTGTGTGTGTGTGTGTGTGTGTGCATGTGTGTGTGTGTGCGTGTGCATGTGTGTGCATGTGCGTGTGTGTGTATGTGTGTGTGCTTCTGCGTGTGTGCGTGTGTGTGTAAACCATGTACTGTCTGGTTTATACCATTTCAGACTTGTGTACTACCCTTCACACTTCCCCTCGTCCCAATCTAGTAGTCCTGTTGATGTCATCCACCTGAGAAGTACCTTTGGACTAGGTAGAAATGTATCAGCTCTGTGGCACATCTGATAACTGTGTAGCACTATAGTAACAATAACTATATAGACAGGAGTTCTAATCACCCTACTGGCAAATGTGTGGCTGTGTGTTTGCATGAGAATCATGTAGTGTGTAGGTTACACCATTTTTGACCTGTGTACTACAATTTACACTTTCACTCACTCCAATTTAGTAGTCCTGTTGATGTCATCTACCTTAGAAGTACTTTTGGAATAGGTGGAAATTAATAAGCTCTGTGGTGCATCCACTAACTGCATAGCACTATAGTAGGAATACCTAGATAGACAGGGGTTCTAATCCCAATACTGGCAACTGATTGTGTGTGTCTGTGTGTGTGTGTGTGTGTGTGTGTGTGTGTGTGTGTGTGTGTGTGTGTGTGTGTGTGTGTGTGTGTGTGTATAAGGATCATATCTTTTCTGGCTTATACCATTTTGATATGTATACCATACATGGCTGGTGACCACCTCCCATTGCTATTACTTTATATGGTATGGTAACAGCATCTGCCTCACATGCAGAAAGTTAAACCACTGTACAGTTCTCTGTACAGATGTGTCTGGAATATCCATTTGTTTGCAACCTATACATGGTTGGAAGTGGTCTGTGTGCCTTAACAATGCCCATGTATGTGATATTGTAGCCAAATAGGCCACAGTGAGTGTACTGACACATATGACAGCATGAGGTATCATACCTGACTGAAACATCATGCTGATACAATGTCTGCCACCCTCACAGGTGGCCAGCCTTGTAGGCGCAATACATGAGTCCCGATGCTTGGTTTTACAAGTGATCTGTTTCTGTTATGGGTCATATTAAAGGCTGGAAGAGGTGTGGACTGACATACTGTGGTCCTAATTAGTATGTAACAAGAACACTTTGCATCTTAACAGGGTTTGTACACAATTTATATCCACTGTATACCACTAATGAGTCGCACATGTCCCTACCTTAGGCTGTTTGTCCAGCCCATTTTGCTAGCCTCCGTCCAGACATCTTTGCACTGACAAGTTGTGAGGTATGCTACAAGAATGTTGAATTCACTTCAGATAGCCACCAGTGGTGACCACTGTGATACACTGTAGTTAACTCCAGCACAAGTGAACATGCACAAAAAGCAAAATAGCAATTACATAAAGCAATATAGCTATTACTGATGGTTGTGTGCATGGTAAATTGCATGCCCTTCACATGCCTGGGGTATTGCCAAGCAATATCAGGACAATGTCATACTCACCAGCTTCAGGCTGCTGTCCCTTATGCAGACCAGAGGACCCTAGGTAGTTGGGAGAGGGGAGTTATTGTCAGCAGACTCACATGTAACTTTGGTACAGGATGGATACAGCATGTCTGCACATCTACAGTACTAACCCCAATAATACACAATGTCCTTTCCTCACCATAGATGTGCACCTCTGTGCATTAGAAACATTAGAAAACCCCATCCACAACTGCAATCAGACCTGACACATGGTGTAGACACAATACAGATACATGTATGTCTGATACATTAGTGTTCTAATCCCCACTGGGCCTTTACCTGCACGCTCCTGTGTGTGTGTGTGTGTGTGTGTGTGTGTGTGTGTGTGTGTGTGTGTGTGTGTGTGTGTGTGCAACCCACTTCCACAATGCTTCTCTCAGCTTCATGGCTTCTGCGTTGGGCAGGTGCCCCATGTTTGACGAGGAGCTCCTTGGTGGGCATCAGTGAGGGCTGGGCCCCCACCTGTGGCTAGCCGGTCCCTTGCTACAGCAGCACCCCATTGACAAGCATGGCGGATGAGGTCGGTGGCCCAATGCTGCACATGCTCATAAGTTCTGCTGTGCAGGCCAGCATCATTTACCCTATGGACCACACTGTTCCACAAGATGGTCCTCTCCCACACATCTTCTGCTCTCCGTCCAAATAATAGGGCATAATGTCCAATTACATATTGGTTGATGATGTCAGTTTTCCCAACAGAGAATGCTGGTAGTCGAGCCCTCTGCATGTTACTTGGAAGACATAAACAGGAAAAAGGTCACAGGACCTCATACAGTTGTCAAATTGCACATCAATAGTGGATATTACTTGCAAATAATCCACACTACACCATAACCCTCCAAGCTATCATGGCTATAACAGCTTGCACTACACTCCTGGGCCTGAGTTGTTTTATTCCTCCCAATGTTGGATACTTGATTGCATAATCCTCTATTCTCCATTCATTTCTGTGTAGAGAGTTGACAGTGGCCATCTTCCATGTGAATGGTGTGTGAATGGTGGCAGATATGTGTTTGACTGGTGTGTGTGATGGAGCTGTGAGCACAGGCCTGAGTTCATGTAGGAGGCAGACAGTGATGTTATTATGCCCCATGGAGATATGTTGTTGCTGCCATCAGTAGGCAATATGTACATGCTCACCATTGCTGAGGGGAGGAGTGTTGTTGATGTGCATATCACCCTGTACAACTGGGGTGGACAGGGTGGCAATGTTCCCAACTAAACTGTGTGATGCAGGTTGCCTATATCCATGGCATGTGTGTATGAGGTGTTCTTTACCCCCAGTACAGGGTGAATTGTGTTGTTTCCTCTGAGACTTACAACATATGTGGAGACACAGTTGCAATTGTCCTTGGTGGTGTGGATATGTCTGATTTGTAGTCATAGTCAGCCTTACAGGAAGTCACCTGTCAATTTACATGCTTGCTCAGATATAGGTGGACTTGCTTCCAATTTGTTGTCTGCACCTATGTGTCCATGTACAGCCAATGTAGCAACCTATTATGTGGTTTATGTATTGCTGCTGTCCACCAAAGGGGATTAATCTACCTTGGTGGAGGCTGATTATATAGGTCAGGTACTGCTGAGTCCATATAGCTACAGTGGATATAAAGGGTACAAACCCCTGTTACAATGCCTGGTATTTGTGCAATTGGAATATGACACCACAATAACTCATTTAAAAACAATTCCCACCTGTAATGTGACCAATAGCCTGTACAATTCAATTGAAAACATAACAATCTGGTCTGTGAAAACATATGGAAATAATAATCAGTACAATAAGCCAGTTGAATGACTGTGCACACCCTTAAACTGATATGTTGTGTATACACCTCTTGAGATGGTTGCAGCATTTATTTGTCTTGGTTTGGGCTCTAACATCATGACACATCTTCACTTGGCAATAGTTGCTCACCTTTCTAGAAACACCTTTGATTGTATTTTAATGGAATTGCACAGGTTAGGGTCACATTCAAGATGAGAAACATTATGAAATGATCTTCTGTGGCCTGATTGTCATACAGCACACAAACCTGGCATTCCAACAGGGGTGTGTACACTTGTGATATCCACTGTATATAGGTGTTGATATAGCTGGTAGTGGTCGGCATGGACAGAGGGTAATAACACAGTTGGACACTTTGATTAATACCTGATAATCATGCCTACTCTAGTACCCATATCAGTGTCAGGGCAATGCAACAACCAGTAGCTGTACACATTTATGTCTGTTGTTTGCACTGACACTGATATTACACACATGTGCAACATGCACAACCTATGTACCTGACTGCTTGAAACCCATGTGATTAGTTTTGTGCCTTCCAGCTGAACATATGCATACATACATGTGCTCAGGGGATACCTGGTATACATTTCTGTTCTATGTTAGTATGGCACACTGTATTTACAGTCTTTTATTTTTATTTATTTATTTTATTTATTTAAATTTGTTGACCGGGCGTGTCCGACTAGACATAGGTCCATTTTCAGCAGAGGCCCGGGGAGAAAAGCTCCACAGTTAAATAAACAGACAGTAGTTACATTGGATTACATAGTGATTAACAATTTAACATAGCAATTACTTACAACATATTTACAGATGAAGAACATAGTACATCAGTAGACAACTAGAATCTTTATCTGTGAAGTACATAACAGACATTAACAAATGTTACAATGAGAAGTTCCTGCTGTATAATAAGTACTAGGCTTATGAGCATATGAGCTTGCTATAATCAAGGTAGTTAGTGGAGTGGAAAGAAAGGTAGTGGTTGGATGGGGTGGATGATATTAGAGTGAAAATTGCAAGGGCATAGCCAGCATGTTTTTAGGTGCGCTTTTAGTAAAGTTTTGAAGTGGATGCATGATGGTACGGAGGTAATTGTGGGTGGGAATGAGTTCCATAATTTGGCTATGGTGCAAGAGAATAGTGCTTCACCAGCAGAGTTATTGGCTTTAGTGATCTGCAAGTGATTTTTGAGTCTTGCTGCTCAATCATACTTCTCAACCTGTTATAGCAGTACATCTGGAAAATGGCACACATAAATGGGTGACAAAAGGGAAATCAGTATTGATACTGTATTAATATAGCTGTCCAATACATAAGTACATTGATTGCACAGTAGGCTTTGACATCATTGTGATAACCTGGAAGATGTCCAACTGTCATAAGTAAGATATTATGTTACAATATCATTGCTCACAGACCTGCCAATGGTTTGGCTGACATAACACAGGTATATGTGTATATGACTACAGATATCAGTCACAAATTTGCTTACTGTCCAGCAGAACACTGTACGGTTGAATGTTTTTAATTCAATATATCACATGCAGTTCAACACACATGTCTGCAACAGTACTTTACTATGCGCATGCCCTATATAGGTCTCTTATCTTTACAAGACAAACATGTGTCATACTCATATTCATAGGTAACATGGATATGGACAACATCCCATTAACTGGCCTAGCAGTGGCACAGACACAATTGTTTGACAGACACCCCAGCGGTTGTCATATATGAGCTGTCCTTTCCCCGGGTGAGTCAGGCTCCTGAGCTGTGATCCTACCTCGCAATGTCTCAGAGAATCACATCTGGACAAAGCCTAAAATGATGGGGGGATAAATAAACCTACTTTACAGAGGCACAGTAGGCTAATCTAATAGGGAGGCGGATGCCAAATACACTCTGGCTAGGCTTATAAATGCCCTAGGGCAGATAGCCTAGTATCTACCTATGAACCTATGAACTTGATGACTTCAATCCTCAGCTATTTGCCAGAAAAGTACAGATTTCAGGAGGAACAGACAAAAAACTATGATGGGAAAATCTGGACATTTTGTGAAGATCTGTACAGTTGAGAGGTATGTCTGTGATCTCTCCCACTGCAGAGAGGGCCAGATGATATGGCCATAGCAACAAGTCTTGTTTGGATATATATTCTTCCAAATCATATTTCCCATTATTACAGACCAAGTACTACATTCAATTACATGCTTACACGTTCCACTTACCTTTTTTTCTTTCTTCTCTTTTCCACTTTATGTTTTATTTGTTTTCTGTCTTTCTCTCTCTCTTTCTCTCTCTCTCTCTCTCTCTCTGTGCACTACATGGATAGAGCTGGTTTGAATAGGTGACAGCATGGCTTTTGTAGATGATAATCATGACCAGGTGATGGTCTGTATATCTATTGGGGTTCCCCACTTGCTAATTGCATGCAGAGCAGCTGTGTAGCTCTTCCAATAGCGATGTCATGGCAACACACTCCTATAATTGAGTACTCCATGTGGGCATTAGCCCTTTCCCTTACTTGTAAGGAAGACATCCTGGAGTTGTGTGAGCTACTACCTCTTACAACAAGACTTGTGGAGACAAGCCAACTAAATGGTGGAGAAGGTTCAAGACTTAGGGGCAGAATGTGAGTATTGCTGTTATATGTTTGGAATATTGCTAGTTTAACAGGGTTTGTCTACACATGCTACTTCTGCATGAGTTTCAGTCTGACAAAGTTCTGTCTCTGCATAGCTCTCAACTGTAGGGCTATCCACATAATGGCCACAGGTTAGCCTGTTATGTTTGGTCTGTTCCCCAGGCAGGTGTTGTCCTTGACGAATCAGTAGCATACTCTGGTGATTGCATTATGTAAATGGCAACATCCATTTGTTTTTCTGTCTTTATATCCCTCAGAAAAGATATGTTACAACAAACCCTGTAACACCAGCAATGTTCTCAGTGCATAACAGCAATATTTCAAGTATGGCCATATATTTGGGCCTCTGTCCACCAATTATGTCAGGATATGTCCAGATGTCATACAGTAGGAGGTTGATAGGTATACTGGTCTATCATTATTTAGTGCTGTCATTCCTGCTGAGGGGAAAGGCTGGGAAACATGTTGTAGTCTGTACATTCAAGAGGTTGGTGTACAGAGAATGCTCTTAGATGCCCTTGTAACATATTTTATGTGGGGGACAGTAACACATGTTTTAAAACTAGGCTGTTAGAACATGTGAGACATAGCACTGATAAGAAAGATGGCAGTTCTATAGCTGTAAATTTGAATAAATCTCACCATGGGGACAGTAGTGGGTTCCAAGGTACTTTTTTTGAAAAAGTCTGTGACTCAGTTTGATGAAAAATTCATAAAAGGACAATTGTTATGTACAGACTCAATGTATTAATATTAACTGTGATACTTTATCTCGTAGGGGGTTAAATGAGTAGTATAATTGGAGGCTGTGTATTTAATTATGTAATTAAGTGTTAATTGCTTCTTGTGATTAAGGCATGTATTTCTGGTAATGTTTTACTCCTTGAAGGCTTTGGCCAAGACATCACAGTATAATAAACATGTGAATTACTGGCTGGTTGTATTTCTCTTTGCTATGTTCAGACATTTTGTTTGTTTTGCTAAGAGGTTGTTGTATATCTGGCCATTGTATATGGCCTATCATGACTTTGTAGCAGTGTACAGTTCACTTATTTATTTGGACTGTGGGGGGGGGGCGCAGATGTGAGTATCATGGCTGCTTTTGTATCCAACTGTGCATGCTGCCCCAGTTATGGGTGGTCTATCAGCAGCATATGTTTGTATGGGCATTTTGGGACATGTATGCATATATATATATATATATATATATATATATATATATATATATATATATATATATCTATATACATATATATATATATATATATATATATATATATATAGGTTCATAGCCAGAATGTGTTGGCGTTCACCACCCCCTTAGATTAGTTCTCTGTGCTTCTGTCCAGCAAAGCCACTGAAGTGATCCCCTGGGTAAACTTTCTGTTTCCCATCCACTCGTCAAGGTTCCTTTTGAAGAGTGTTAGCAAAGAGCTCTGCCTAATGTAGATTGGAATCTTGTTCCAAAGCATGGGACGTCTCTGGGATAGGAATCTATCCCTCCAGCATGTCCTATTTATTATTGTGGTGAGGTTTAGATCCCTAGAGCATGTGGCTTGAGGGGATAAGGTTTTCTTTAGGTGGAGCATGTCCATCAATTCTGGGTTGGACATGGCCTTGTATGTCAGGCAGATATCACCTCTGAATAGGCGGTATGCAACTGAATACAGCTGGAGTTTCTTCAGTCAAGCTGCATAGGGCATCTGTTTGAGGCCAGTGATCCTCTTGGTGAGGTACTTCTGTGGTCTTTCCAGCTGTTACAGGTGTCTTGAAAGGTACATCCCAAATGGGGCATTGTACTCTATGATGGGTCTGATGAGTAGAGGGGCACAATGACCTCTTTTGATCTGGATGCGAACCCTTTTGTGATTAGGTCAGCCATGTAGAAGGATTTTCTAACCACTTTGGCAATGTGATTATCAAAGGTAAGATTACTATCTACTTGGGTCCCCAGATCCCTTATTACGTCTTCCGTATTTAGGGGACTACCACCTATGTTGTAGTTTGTGGGTACTTTGTTTTTTCCAAAGGGGATG
>NC_056728.1:462082624-462085124 GCF_019279795.1 Protopterus annectens | reverse complement strand
CTATGTCATCAGTGCTGTTATACACATGGTGGACTGATAGATTGACAGGGTTTGTGTGGGCATGCATTTAGTGAGTGACTTCATGACTGACAGTGATATGTCTCTGACATACCTCTCCACTGGCACACTGTCCACAGACTGGCCACATGTCTGCCTGCTATGTTTTGTCTGTTCCCCAGACAGTTGGTGTCCTTGGTAAATCAGTCGTGGACTCTGGGGAATGCAGTCAGTAAATACTCACATCTGTTGGCATTACCAACGTATTATTCCTCATAAAAGATGTTACAGCAAACCCATTAACATCTGCAACTGTCTCAATGTATGACAGCAATATGTCCCATCTACCCCTGTGTTTGTGCCTCTGTCCCCAAATGATGTCAGGCTTTGTCCAGATGTCAATGAGGCACAGATGTATTTATTATCATTATTTCTTAACTTTATTCCTGCTGCCATCCCAGTGATGTAGTAGACCCACAGACATGTCAGGAAATAGTCCTTAGATACGAGTCCTGATCTTGTTCATTCTGAGGTGAGCTGTACATGTGAGAGGCCTGCGTATGTCTGGCCATTGTTAACAGACTGTCATAATTGTGTCATGTGTACATGTTATTTGGGCTGTGTATGGAGGGGGGTTGATGTAGTGTAATGGCTCCTTTTTTATCTGACTGTGCATGCTGCTCCAGTTTCCCCTGATCTATTGGATGCATGTGTTTGTAGGGGCAGACTTAGACATGTCCATTACCAAGGTCAGAATTCAGACTACACTGAGAATTGGGACTGCATATGTCGGGCTAGTGTGTGTGAGTGGCAAACAATGATGTATTTGTTCACACAGTCCGTATACTCTACTGTTCACTTGACTTACCGGTATGTGACTCTGACTGTGGTGATGTTGGTTGTGGCTATGCACTTTCACACTGGTGTCTGTTTGGCACTGCTGTTACATCAATGTAGTGCCTGATATATTTGCAAATGCACATGTAATTACCCATAGCAAATGTCCTAATTCAACTACTTGTGCTATTTCAGTAAATATTTGTTAGAGCACACAGGGGGGTGTTACTACAGTAACTGTGTTAGCTTATCAATGCCAGTACTTCAGATACATCCCCATTATCATGGCTTCCACCCAACACTTTGTCAGCCTTGGTCCAGATTCATTGCAGAATGGGGTTCTGAGCATACCTGTCAAGTGGCTGGATTGTTTCAGGATGTCCAGGTTTATTGCTCATATCTCTGGTCTGTTTTACAGATTATTATCATTTCTCTGGTAAATCACTGTAATGATATGACTGTTGTCAGAAAACGAGGACATACATTTCATTTACCTACCTCACACCCATCAGAATACGTATGCTGAAACAAACTATGTCACTCAGTCAAGAAGAGTACAGGGGTACAATAACCTCTTCCTTCCTGGATGATAATGTGTTAGTACTGAGATGTGCCACATAGAAGGACTTTGTGACCATAGTGGTAATGTGGAGGTCAAGAGACATTGCTGTCAACCTGTGTACCCAGATCTCTTATAACGCCTTCTTTGTTCAGGGGACTACCATCAATGTGGTAAATCATGGGGACAGGGTTTTCCACAAAGGGGATGACAACACATTTTCTGACATTGAGCTTAAGGCCATGGCTCAGACACCAGTCATTAGTCTCACTGAGGCCTTTCAGTAGGATGCCAACATCAGTTGAGTAGTTAATAATAGCTTCCAACTTGCAATTGTCTGCAAACTTTGTCAGCCAGTGCCACTTCATGTTGGCATGGACTTCAGAGAAGTTGATACTAAGCATGAGAGGACCCAGGGCAGAACCCTGTGGGACTCCACTTATGACTGCTCAGCAGACTGACTTGGAGTCAGCTATTTCCACACTGTGAGTATCAGTGGCCCAGTTTGCAACTCACCTAGTGATATAGGGGTTGATGCCTAGCTTAGTGAGGTTTTGCATGATTCCTGAGTGGGGAATGTTATCAAAGGTTTTGGCCAGAGCAAGGTAGGCTGTATGTGCCACCTTGCTTTCATCCACAGCTTAGGTGACTGATGCCAAGAAGTTGACCTGGTTGATTGAGCAGGTATGACCTACACTTCACAAAAGTAAACTGTGTGGCATCCTGTGTCTCCAGATTCCCATATCCCTGTTTATTAGGTGCATGATGATGCATTCCATAGCTTTGCATAACAGACTTGTCAGGCAGTTGGGGTGGTATTTCCCAGGGACTGTAGTCATACCTCATTTTTGAAGAGGGGTGACTGTAGCAGTGCACAATTCAGTAGGGACAAAGCCTGAGGTGAGGCTGTGCTTGAACAGGGCACACAGGTGAGGTGCCAGGTCACTCTGTAGTTCATGTAGAACACAGCCAGGGATATTGTCAGGCCCCATAGAAGCTGTATTCTTGGCCTTTGACAGTGGTGTTTTAACCTGTGCAGCAGCAATACTGGGTGCCTGACAGTGTACTGGTACTGTGATTGGTCCTTTGAGGGTGGAGAAAGGGGTA
>NC_056728.1:461882624-462077624 GCF_019279795.1 Protopterus annectens | reverse complement strand
CACACACCTTCACCTACACCAGCTATAGTGCCTACAATGGGGAATTACAACTGGTTATGAGCTGTATTCCTGCCTGCAAGGTTTAAATAGGGCTAATTTCCCACCCTTTACCGTGATTGGACAGTTTTGAAATTGCTGAACTAAGCTAAGCACCGGGCAAACCCACTTAGCAAAGACAGCCATTGATTAAAGGGGTAGATGCTAAACCCTGCTTACCAGTGCGCAAATCCGCTTAGCTATGCTAAATCTTGTTTAAACTTTAAATTTCACTGACACCGCACATATGGGGCTGTTACACTACCCTGGTTAACATATACATAATAATATTCACTACCTATTTATGAAAAATACATTTTAGTTGTGTTTCATATATGGAGTGCTGTGGGGCTCAAACCATGCCTGATTGTAGAGTAGGCAAAATGCTGTAACCACTGCACTACTCCAGCTTCACTGTTTGTACTGTTTATATTTCTATTTAACTTCTTTTGATTTTTAAACTCTGCTATGAATAGCTGCACAACAGGCAAACCTGTGCAGCTACGCTTAAACTTTATTGCACACAGGAAAAAAAAATAAGGAATATATTTTAAATATTGCTGTTAGAAACTTAGAACATTGCTAGAATGACAGGCTTTGCATTAACATGTATTTTGCAAGGGGTATGCAGTGGGTCACACTGCCATTTGACCAGACTGCACTTCTTTTCTGGTGTATGGTGCACACATATATGGCAGAGAATGTATACATTCTGCCATATATGTGTATTTTTCTGAGGTAGGTTGTCTGTTATTTTCTCCACAGACACTAAAGTGTCCGTGGAGACTTTCATTCATTTTACATTGCCATTCGGCAATTCTTGAGTGCAGTGGGTGTGTGTATTGTGAGAGCACGGCTCTCAGACCCCCCCCCCCACGTTCATACACACAGACCATCTCCGTTTAAGAGTAGAGCAGTACGCCTTCATGAATATGCAAGGCGAGCTGCTGCTCAACACGGACACGGTCGGTTCCGTGTAAGAATAACTTATTCTTGCACAGAACCTTTGTGAATCCCAGGGAAAGTGTTTTTGAAAAATCAAAACATTATTTTAAGTAATTTAGTAAGTGAAAAATATGGGACAACTTTAAATGTTCATAGGCATTTGCTGGACTAATGATCTGTAAAGATCTTAAGAAAGCTAAGTCTACACTTTAAGGTAGGTTTTTAGCCCTATATTCTGCATACAAATAACTCATAGATGGGCTGAACAAGGATATGGTGGGACATTTACATGATTTCCCTACCTATGAGGGACAGTAATGTTAAACTGGGTTTAAATTTGCAGTTATCCATCTATCCAAATTACATTTAAACAGAGGAAGAGAAGCACTTTGCTATATATGGAGTGGAAGACAGTTCCATAGAAGAGGTGTTTTCTGTAATACGTACCTATCCCTTCAACATGTTCTATTTATTTTATGAAAAAGATTGAGATCCCTTGAGTGGGAGTTTATTTTACCAGAGGACTCACAAATGTGCAATAGGTCTGGCAGAATAGGGTCTGATGAGGCTCTATATGGGAGGCAGAGGTCACCTGTTAGTACCCAGTATAATACCAAGAAGAGGGACAAGACTCTGAGATAGTCCACATTGTTTGAATGATTTAGGCCCTTGTTTTTTGTTTATTTATTTATTTATTTAGAATCAGAGTTACATTTATTGCCCAAGAAGGCACACATACAAGAAATTTGACTCTGGTTTAAGTGACTATCCAAGTATGAATTACATAAATGATGTACATACAACTATTAAGAACAAGATGAACAACATACATGCAACTATTAAGAACAAGACAAAAAAGTAAATATACATATACATACAAGGTGCAAAGTGCAACTCAGTGCAAGACATACTGAAATAAAAACTCTGAAAGCAACAATTATTAACAATATGTAAACAATATGGCAGAATTCTCGGAGGCTTTGGAAAAAGAATACCCCAACCTAATAATGTGAGTTAACCATTTATGAACTTGATGGCCTGTGAAAAAAACTGTTCTAATATCTACTTGTTTTGGTGTGTATTAATCTATAACACCTGGCTGATAGTAATAGTTCAAAAAGATGGTGGCCTGGATGTGAAGGGTCGCTGATGATTTTCCTTGCCCTTTTCATGACTCTGGAATAGTACAGGTCCTGTAAGGAGGGCAAACTAGCACCAATGATATTTCTGGCAGACCTGACTATTCGATGTAACCTATTTTTGACATAGATCCAAACCACACTGTTATGGATGAGCTGAGGACAGACTCAATGACTGCTGTATAGAACTGAATCAACAGTTCCTGTGGGAGGTTGAACTTCCTCAGCTGTCACAGAAAGTACATTCGCTGTAGTGCCTTTTGTATGATGGACCCTACACTGGTCTCCTCCTTCACGTCCCAGGAGATTATAGATCCAAAAAACTCGAAGGATTCCACAACTGACACAGCAGTATTTATTTATTTATTTATTCATTATTTATTTTACATTTGTTTACAAGGAAAGAACAGCTGGACATGAGTCCTTTTTCAGTGGAGGCCCAGGGAGAAAAGCTCCAGCATAATACAGTAACATAGTACATTAAAAAACAACATAACTTGAAACTTATAGAGTACATCAAAACTGTAAGACATTAATATAGTACATTAATACTTTGAAATAATGGGAACTATAGCAGCAGCATATTATACATCATGTAAAATTGTAGTTATGAACAATGTACATACTTTGAGTAGAGACAATTTAAATAAAGAGTCCAGGTTGAAAAGTTGGGCTATTAGGAGCATTTGGAAATCTCCTAACCTCCCAAAGTATTAAATATAAAGAAAGGGATAATATTAAAGTACTACTCCTAAAGTCCAGTGTCATCTCCACAGTTTTAAGAGTGTTCAGTCCCAGATTATTCTGACTACACCAAAGGATCAGCTGCTCAACCTCCCGTCTGTATGCAGACTCATCACCATTCCTGATGAGCCTGATGATAGTTGTATCATCTGTATATTTAATAAGTTTGACAGAGGGGCCGTTAGAGGTGCAGTCATTAGTGTAGAGGGAGAATAGCAGATGGGAGAGCATGCATCCCTGGGGGGCACTGTATTGATCGTGCAATAGCTAGATGTAAATTTCCCCAGTTTCACCTGCTGTTTCCTATTGGTTAAAAAATTGGTAATCCATCGACAGATGGAAACAGAAACAGAAAGCTGGGAGAGTTTCAAGTGAAGAAGTTCTGGAATTATTATATTAAATGCAGAGCTGAAGTCCACAAACAGAAGTCCTGTATGTCCCTGGGTTGTCAAGATGTTGCACAATATAGTGCAGGCCCATATTAACTGCATCATCCACTGAGTGATTCTCTCGATAAGCAAACCTAAGGGGGGAATCCAATAAGGGAGCTGGAATAACATTCAAGTGAGCTAACACCTGCTTCTCAAAAGTCTAAATGACCACTAATGTCAAAGCAACAGGCCTGTAGTCATTCAGTCCTGTTATAGTGGATTTTTTAGGCACTGGAATGATCGTGGCTTGTTTGAAACATAAGGGAACTTCACACAGCTCTAATGATTTATTAAAAATCTGAGTAAAAACAGGAGCCAGTTGATCAGCACAGGTTTTTAAACAGGAGGGTGAAACTCCATCTGGACCAGCTGCTTTCTTAATTTGCTGTCTTTAAAAAAAATGATACACATCCTCCTCAGAGATAATTATTACATGCTGAATGCGAGAATGTGTGAAAGAGAGAGTCATATAAGTCTGAACACTGACAGAGCTGGTAACAGTGTCATTTGTAGCCTCAGGCTTATCAAACCTGCAGTAGAAAGCATTCAAGTCATTAGCCAGCTGGTAATTAGCTGCAGTGTAGGGGGATGGTTTCCTGTAGTTTGTAATATTTTGTAGACCTTTTCACACAGATGCAAGATCATTGGCTAAAAACTGTTTTTTCAACTTTTCAGAATAGTTCTTTTTAGCCACTTTGATTTCTTTTGTCAGTGTGTTCCTTGCCTGTCTAAAAAAAGTGTTCTATCCCGACTTCTATAGCATCTTCCTTGGCTAGACGAAGCTGCTTAAGTTTAGCAATAAACCAGGGTTTGCTGTTGTTAAATTTCATCCAGGTCTTAGTGGAGACGCACATATCTTCACAGAAGCTGACATAAGATGTTACTGTGTCTGCCAGTTCATGCAAGTTAGCAGCAGAATCTTCAAAGACACTCCAGTCCATACAATCAAACCAGGCTTGCAGCTTCAGCTTTGCTTCAATAGTCCACCTATTTATTTATTTTTTGTGAGAGTACATTGTGTTCACTACAGCCGTGACAAGACTTTGACAAGGAAATAACAAAAGAGGCATTATATTTAATGTCTGGCCTAATGAGTGCAGATTACAGTGGAACAATTACATCCCTGGACCTAAAGGCCATACCTTTGGATACAAGCCATGCAATGAAAACGGACTTCCCTACAATAGTGGATGTGCCTTGATCAAAGGACAGTTTATTGTAGGCATAGATTCCCAGACTCCTAACTATGGGATTACATTTCGGGGGGGGGGGGTGTTGCCAATGTGATAGTTACAAGGGGAATCGTGTTTACCAAAATATACAATTATATATTTCTTACATTTAGTTTTACTCCATGGTTTTGCCACTGTTATTTGTTTGGGACAGGCCCTCTGGTGTCCTCTGGGGAGTTTGTGATGGCACCAAGATTGCAGTTATCTGTAAACTTGGTCAAGCCACAAGCCCCTTTTATCATCTATTTTTTTTTAATTTATTTTTGTTGATATCCTGTCAGTTGAGTAACTTCGTTACCACTGAATTAATGAGGGAGAAAGCTGGCAAACTAACAAAGGTCATGTTTGTAAATTTATGAAGATATGTAGCCTTTAATGTTTCAGGTAGGCAAAGATGCTAAATAACTTATTCAGCATCAATGATGTAGAGAGATAGAGCCCTGATGATGACTATGGCTCAGCTTACCAGAGTTCAGTTATTGATTCAGGTGGTGAACAGTGTGGGCAGAGCAGGATTGGCACGCCCATCCTGGGAGGTGGAGTAGGGAAAAGCAGGATACGCATTGCTAGAATCTCTCCGAGATGGCACAACATAGTTGTTGGTATCCTGGGGGTGGGGCTTCAACTCCCCAAACCAGTTTTTGGTTGTAGCCCTCATTATCAAGTGTACAGGAGCATTCATTCACAGAGGGAGGACATTACGTGTCCCTATGTTGATGTAAGTAGTCAATCCCCTTAACCAGGAGTGGGATTATTTATTTATTTATTTGTTTGTTTGTTTGTTTGTTTATTTATTTGTTTGTTTGTTTATTTATTTATTTATTTATTTATTTATTTATTTATTTATTTATTTCCAGTTTGATGACTGGGGAAGTCCACTGGGCCCAGGGAGCCTGTTTTCAGTGGAGGCCTGGGGAGAAAAGCACCACAATACAAAATGAAGTTAAAGATACAAAAGTGTATAGTAAGAAGAAACATTTAGAAATAACAATGCAAATCCAAATCCAAAAAAATATGTGCAATATTTACATAGAACAAAATATCATGTGGATTAGAACTACAAATACATTTCAAAGTGAGAGAGAAAATTATTTATAATATTTACATGGAACAAAGAATCATGTGGAATTGGCAGTTATTGAGAAAGAATCATGCTTATAAGAAGCCTAGATGTACAAGAGGTAAGAGAGCTAAGTTGGGAGAATGCAGTTGCATTTCCATTTAGAAGAAAGGTAGGCATTTTTTAAAGTTGTTTGTGTTCTGCAATGTTCTTAGGGAGGAGGGGAGAGAATTCCATTTCTTGGCTAAGGAAAAAGCAGGGAGAAGTTGTCGCTTAGGTTTGAGGACAGTAATTAAGCTTTGGTGTTAAGATCTGAGCTTTCTATTTGGGGTGTATAGGGGTAGGATGTTGGTTAGTGCGGGGCATTTTGTGGGGTTGAATATTAGACTGTGAGCTGTAGGAAGTTGGCGGTAGCCCATATAGTTAGGGAATAATAACCAATTCAGAGAGAGAAGGGAAATACAATGATGGGAGGAATGTTTGGCTTTGGTGACAAATTTAGAAATTTTGTTGTAACAATTTTCAAGTTTAGAAGAGCTGGAGGAAGATAGGTTGATTAGTAAGGGATCGCTGTACATTAGGGAGGAAAGGAGATAAGTAGAGGTGATTGTCTAGTAGAAGGAGAGAGGGAGTGATTGTTTCTGTATAACATGCCAAGTTTTTGATATTTTTTTTATATTTTGCTGTCTGTGGGCATCGAACTTTAGGTGTTCCTCTATGGTTACACTGAATAATTTAGCGAAGGGAATGACTTCAATAGGAGAGTTGTTTAGGCTTAGGACTTGGAAGGAACTTTATCATAAGGGAAGGTTTTTGAGGGTGGGAATAATAATATTTTAGATTTGTTGGCATTGAGAGAAAGATGGTTTTGGAGCATCCAGGTCTCAGTGATTGAGAACGCGGTCTGGGTCTTACTTAAAAGTTCAGGGAGGTTAGTGGCAGAGCAGACTAAAGTTGAGTCATCTGCATATTGTATGACTTTGGCAGTGGGGATAGCAGAGTGAAAATTATTGATAAAGATATTGAACAGCATTGGCCCGAGAATTGATCCCTGGGTTACACCAGAAGGGTTGAGTAGAAAAGGTGAGGTGCCTTTTCTCTATTTCACAGCCGGTAATCACCAAGTGTAGTACCTCGCAGGATGCACAGTAGCAAATCCCGCCCCAAACACACCTCCAGCCACATGGACCTCGCACCCGCATGAATATTCACATCGCCACTGCCGTGGCAAGGCAGCATCGGTATGAATATTCAAAGCATACAGCTATTAAGTTGTGTAGTTGAATCATGAAAAAATAGTTAAATTTAATAACAATGTAATAATGACAGAATCCATATAAATATGCAACACAGAAACCATGCCGTTGTATTATTTTTGTGCTTACTTCCAGCTTCATATGCTGATGCCTAGTAGGTTACAGTCAAACCTGAGACTGGGACAGCTTTATTATTTTTGTTTTGGGAGCATTTTATTCTTTTGGACTTTGTCTGTTAGTTATTTACTTATTTTGTGATGTAGTCATTTACACAATATGCAGAATGTGGAAATTTGCATTATTATTTTAGCGATTAATGCCGGTTTCATATGCCGGTTTCACTTAATATTTTTGTTTTGCGAGCGTTATTATTTTTGTTTTATTCTTTTGGACTTTGTGTAGTGATTTACATAGTATACACAGTATCAAGACTGTGGAAATTAGCATGCCCGTCACTCAAACTCATTTTTCCCCTGCCAATCAGTTAGGCCATGCCCAAAGCTGCGCAGAACTAACTGCGAGGTACTAGGAGATTACCTCACAGCCTG
The DNA here is from genome assembly GCF_019279795.1 of Protopterus annectens. Lineage (NCBI taxonomy): Eukaryota > Metazoa > Chordata > Ceratodontiformes > Protopteridae > Protopterus > Protopterus annectens. The sequence goes on along the minus strand of NC_056728.1, from coordinate 462,070,233 downwards.
AGATCTTTTGGGCAAGTAACTTGAGAACCAGGATAGAGTATTTTGGGAGAGATTTAGGTTTGAAAGATGGCTCAGGAGATGGGTATGAGAAACAGTATCAAATGCTTTAGAAAGATCTAGCAAAACTCTTGATACTATTTTCACAGAATCAAGGGCTTGATTGACAGTATCTGTGAAAGAGAGCAGTGCTGTTATAGTGCTATGCCTGGTTCGGAATCCATGTTGGGTTGGAGTAAGAAGTTGGTTTTGAGTTAGGAAAGGCATGAGTTGGAGGTGAATACATTTTTCTAGGATCTTGGAGATTGGTGAGAGGAGAGCAATGGGGCAGAAGTCTGAGATGTTAGTGTTTTTGCCCCCTTTATGGAGAGGTAGATGAAAGGCTGTATGTCAGAGTTTGGGGACAAAGGATTCCTGTATGTATCTATTGATTAAGATGCTAATGGGGAGTGTGATTCCATCAGCAGCAGACTTGAGGAAGAATGAGGGAATGTTGTGGGGCATTGGAGCAGGGTTTTAGTTTGGTGAGAAGTCTTTTTATGTAGTTGGTGGAGACGGGTTTGAGATCGAATGTGGGGAAAGAGTTGGGGTCAGTGGGCAGGGGAGAGGACGTAGAAGAGGGAAAATGCAGAAGGGAGGGGTTCAGAAAAGTCTTGGTTAGTTCTGATATTGAGTTGATAACGAAAGAGTTGAATAGAGAGGCCATTTCTGGATCAGATTTGCTGGGGTCAGGGCAGGGATTGTTTTTGGTGCCTGGGTTGAGAAGTGAGTTTACTGAGTTCCAGAATTGTCTAGGATTTTTAGAGTGGTTGGACTGGAGTTTAATTTAATAGGATTTTTTGTCTCTGGTAATTTGTTTTTTTTTGAAAGGTTACGGAGCTGTGTATATTGTAGAAGGGTTTCAGGGAGTTTGTCTTTTTTGGTAAAGTTTCCAGGATTTCTCTTTGATGCATAATTTGTTTGGTGTCTTTAGTTAGCCAAAGGGCAGTTTTGGTTTTTATTATTTTTGTTCTTGATGGTGGTAGGGAGTTTAGAGCATTTAGGAAGGTGGAGTTAAAATAGTCGATGGCATTGTCAAGTGGAAGAGTTTTTAGAATGTTCCAATTCATTTGTTTGAGGGAATTTGAAAAAGTTTTGGGGTCAAAGTTACTGAGGTTATGAGTGACTATATATTGATGTTGGTGAGGGGGGAGGTAGCTCGGTGGATGAAGGCAGGGAGGTGGTCACTAATGGAGTTAGGAATAGTGCCAGAGTTGGTGATTTTATTTGGATGGGAGACTAGGATCCAGTCAAGAGTGGATCCTGGGGGGTTTATTTTATTGGGTCTAGATATAGAGTGGGTTACTTGTGTAAAGTTGAAGATATTGATAGATATGGTTGGTGTGGAGGTGTTAATTTTATTCCAATCTATGTTTACATCGCCTAGTATGTAAGTCTCAAGGTTAATTTGGGTTGTGGCCCATAAGAGAATATCTTCGAGGGTTGAAGTGCCATTTCCGGGTGGGATATAAATTTGATGATACAAAGGCTTTTATGATTATTCATTTTTAGTAATCCTGCTACTAGTTCAGCATTACTAAATTGAGGAATAGAATTTGGGAGAGGAATTATGGTGAGAAGGTTTGAGTAGATTAAGGCAACAACTCCGCCTTTTTTGTTTAAGCAGTCACATCTAAGAGCTTGAAATCCAGGGGGTAGGAATTCAGAGTCAGAGTTGTAGGGTTTGAGCCATGTCTCAGAGATGGCAACAATGTCAGGTTGATTGTGGCTTAGCCATGCATGGAAGGGAGATATTTTGTTATTGAGACTCTGGCTGTTGATTGTAAATAGTTTTAGGGATTTATTGGGGGGGGGCAGAATGGCTTGAGAGAGGGGTATTGTTGTTAGAGGGCAGGTTAGGTCCTGGGTTAGGGTGAATGTCCCCTGCTAGAAAGAGGATATTGAAGAAAGATAATGCTAGGGGTTTTGGTTTGAATTTTAAGTGCTCTGGAAAGTGTGATATTAGTTTAGCTATATGAGGCTTTACTGTGATTGTCATAATTTTAAGGTTAAAATAGTGGAGTGGGTTAAGCTGAAACAGAGAAGGGGAGATGGAAGTAAGTGTTTGTATGGTGGTGATGTAAGTTGAGTATTGAAGTATGGGAGAGAAAAGAGGGGGGAGTTGGTTGTTGGAATAGGAGCTGGCATGGTATAATGGAATTAGAAATTTAAGAGGGTCAGGAGAGATAGGATTAGACGCTTACTCAAATGGTCTCATTACTGGTATGCTGACAACCAAATCCCCAATGTTTACCTGAATGACAGACAATCTTGATGGTTCTTACTCTCGTGGATTTGGGTGGCACTCCCCATTGCTATGGAATAAAAAAGGCTCAAGTCCATTTGGGGGAGGCTTGATAGTTGGCAGATAGAGGGAGAGAAAGCAGCAGGAAAAAAATATGAGCAACTATTGAGTTCACATTTCAGACTCCATAACATTACAGCTGTAGTAATACAACTTGTCAGTGTGAACTGTAATAGACAGGCCTAAGCTTACTTCACAACTCTACTCAAAAGCTGGCAACTTTTGGCTTCCAGTTTCAGATCTCTACCTGCAGACAACTCAATGGCAAAGTGCCAGAGGTTTCACATTTTAATTTATGTGTAATTTATGTTTATTTGTTTTGAAACAATACGTTGGTTGTATGCTGCCCGTGATGTCACAGAGCATAGCTAGAATAGACTTGGTTTCACTTCTGACAAACTCTTCTAACAGTGCAGGTAAGGTGAACATGACCATGCACCTTTCAGCTTGCTATTGTGCCTGGCACTGTGCATACACATGCTGCACCTCCAATGGACCCATCAAGCTCAGAGCTATCATTGCTGATAGCTACTGGTCAGCAGCTCTGGCATTCCATGGAATCTTTTCAACTGATGATTCAGGTACAGGTGTAGGATGTGAAGGCTACAGTTTTCAGTGTAGCAGATCATACAGCTCAGGTGGAACAGTCTACACAGGATTAAAATCTCCATCTCATGTAGGTGGAATACCACATATCATTTCTATTATAATTCACACAAAGCCTGCATGATTGGGTAGAAGACCAGAAATATTATGGAAGTAGAAATAATACTAGAATCTTAGGGTTTCATGATCCGCTTTCTGCAGTCATGGCTGCCTACAACACATGGATTAGAGACTTCTATGAAGTTGATTTTGGAAAGGGCTAACAGATCACTGGCTCAGTGCCACCCTCTAATGTTTATCCTAGTCCTGTCATAGTTAGATTTCTTTCTTCCAATCAAGAAGATCTTCCACGCTTCAGGAGCTAAACAGGAAATTATTTTTCTAGAGTACAGGATCAGATCTGATAATGACTTTTCACAACAAGTCATTCAAAAGTGGAAAGCCTGGCTCTGGTTTGTGTATTGCTTAGAACAACGAGGGTTGAAGGCAGCCATCATCTATCCAACAAGGCTTCAGGTTACCTTTTCAGACGGCCCTCGTATTTTTCATCAGAGTGAAGAGGTTACTGTATATCTACAAGAGTGTACCACTGTTCCAGTGCTGAGACTATGAAGTGGTCTGCACCATTACCTAAGCATGTCAGAATGCCAGCTGGTCTTCCCTCTCCTCTCCAAATCCTAAGAAACAAACATCTGCACCAGGGGATGACAGCTGTTCTACTCCTTCTCTAGATACTTGGCTTATTGTTGCAGAGAGGGTAACACACCTGACATCTTTCTTCTCTTGAATGCTTTTGTATGGTAAGTAGGACCTTCTTTTTGCCATTGTTTTCATTGGCAGTGCACAGCATATGCATAATCATTCACCTACTGTTTTAGTTTTGTACATGGCAGAGAATTTTATCATTGACTTCTCTGGACTATTTGCTTTTTCTTTACTGTTGTTTGGCTCTGTATGACTGATTATTCCCTCCATCAATAGTGGATGAGTGACATTGGGGTAAAGTTGTACCCTTCACCTTCAAAGACAATTATGATCACCATTCTGTGATATATATATATATATATATATATATATATATATATATATATATATATATATATATATATATTTATATGTGTAGTTATAGTAAACTATGTATGTTACCTGTTTTATCTTGTTTGTGAATGTCCTGTATTTGAACCGTGTTACTGAGTTTTATACTCAGATACTCTTGTTGCTTTATAATCTATTATTGTTGATGTGTTTCTTTGACAGTTTTTCATATAGCAGAATAGCCTTATCTGAGAAGTTGACCTACTAGGCCTGTGTCTACAAATGTCAGAGTACTTATGCAAGTTGTGAATGGGGACATTTACCTAACTTTATATACCATGCTTGTGATGAAGTTGCTTAGTTTAGATGTGAATGGTATTAATTCCCACATCCAATGCATCCAGTTGCATACATGGATTAGGAAGTATTTTCCAGATGTTAAAGCTCTTCAGGAAACCCATTTACCTGATTCTGAACATACTAAACTTTCTTCCTGGGTTTTGGGATGGTGGTCACTTCAGTCCATCCCTCTGCAAAATGAAAAGGAGTTACCATACTAATAAGCATGCTTTTTTTCTCTTTTACAGTTGTTAGATACTATCGTCCTCCCATGAGGTGAGCTGGCAGGTGCTGTTGTTCAGTTTGGCCATATAGTGCTAACTTTTGTGTCAGTTTATTTTCACCCCTCTTAAGGCTTTAGAGATCTCAGGCAATCTGTACTATATACTCAGGAAGATGCTAGAGGTGCTCTGCTTTTAGCAAGGGACTTTAACGTGTTCACATTTCCTAGTGACACTACATCCCCCAGGTATTTTTACTTAATGCCCACAGCAAAACGTCTCAAGACTTTGACAGAACATTTAGCACTATTTGATCTTGTTTAGTATCTGGAACCACCACCAGATCACTTCATTTACCATTTTCTCACCATTTTGGTACATAAACCAGGATAGATACGACATTTCTTGATAGCCTTTTTTCTTGAAACTCCCCCTCTATCGCAGCTTACTCATTGTCCTTGTTCAGACCATGAGGTTTTGGAACTGACCCTCTCCTTTAAAGATCCACTACTCCCAAACTTTGGAGACTTCACCCTTTTTATACCAGAAGTCCCAGGTTTAATGCTGTATTTTAAGTCACACAGGCGTTTAGTCCGCTCACTCCACAGCTGAGTATTATCATATTCTATGGGCAGTATCAAGGCTTTGTTTGTGATGGTACATGCTAGTACGGTGTACCGGCACCTCGGCCATGACAACTGGTTGTGGCATCAACTAAATATTAAATGATTTTATTTTCTATACTATTAATTTGCGTATTGTGAAAAATGTTATATCTCTGTTGTGGTCTTTCCTTTTAAATGAAACACCGTATTTTTAACAAAAATATAGGGGAAAAAGACTAGATGAAAATAAACAGATTACACCCTACAGAAACCTTCAATCAGAAAAATCCATTTGTCTGAAAATTGCATTTTGTATGGAGAGTTGTGTCCCTTACACTCTCTGCTATTTAATACAATCACCTCTGAGGTTGCAGTACTCACTAAAAACATAAATCTACATTATTTATTTATTTTTTTAGGAATTAAGTATTTGTCTTTCTTTATCAGATTTTGAGAAAACACTGTATTTTAAAACACAGTGCTCGAATTTACATAAGAACCTAAAACAAAATAACGAGAATGACAAACTGCTAGGTTTTATGCCTTTAATTCAATGGAAGTGCATTGACCTCAACATATTTGCAGTTCTGAATATAGTATGGCAGCAAATTTATGAAGGCCTAGACAATCCCCTGGATTCACGAATCCTCCGTGTAAGACTTAATAAGTCTTACTCGGAGGCTGCAGTTGAATGGTATGATGTCAGCGTGCCATGAATATGCATGAGGGCACGCTGACCCAACTGTAAGTTGTACACGGACCGTGTAAGAAAGCAGGGGGCGTGTCCGACTGCCGAGCAGTCTAAATGTCCACACCCCTGCAAGTGTTTGAAAAGTAAAAGCAAATACACAAGAGCGAGTCCGCTCAAATGTCTCTGCACCCAACACCACACTCCCTGATATTGTAAACCCCCATCACAGTTATAAAAAGCAAAACATTAAATTTATTTTTTTAAATTCCCAAAATAGCTACCCGTATTTGCGCGTGTTTGCGCAGGTGTTCCCATTGCTTAGCTAGAGTTAGCAATTCTGACATGGAAGAGCATAAGAAAGAATGTTTATGCAAATTGCACCAAATAGCAATAGCGTAATGGTAGAGCATTCACACAAAGAAGAGGCATTCACGATTCGAGTCCCACCACTCCCCTTCGTATTTATTTTTAAATCAGTATATGAAATAATACCAGACAAATATGTGTAAATAGTACTAAAATGCAGTGAAATGGCCAATGTATCAGTGAACAAAATAAATATTTTAAATGATCCTGATATATAATTGCCTGCAGTTAAGCAGTGCTTCACCCAGCACAATAGAGTTGCCCATAGTTTAATAATGGTTATCCCAGTGCAATAGAGGTGCCCATAGCAAAATAGCACTTTAACCAGCTTAATGTGTTTGCGTGGATGTGCACACCGTGCCAACCAGGGCACTGTAGGGCATCGAGGAGCAACGTAGAGCAAAGTTGCTTAAACGCAGACACACCCCCTAGCCTGTCTAGACAGTATGAAAATAAAATGAATGACAAGATTCGAACCCAGGACTCTGTGCAACACAAGCAAAATGCAGAACCACTAAGGCATGACAACTTAGGAGAACCAGCCACTGTTAACATACATATACTTACTAATGGTAGTTTAACCATTACTAAGCAGGTCTGCAGTCAGCCGAGAATTAAAAAAAATGGCCAATCACAAAAAAGTGCGGGAAATGCGGCATATTTAAGTCCCATAGGCGGGAATACACACCATAACTGATTATAGCTCATATCTGCAGTTAGAATGGCTGGTGTCGGAGAGGGAATATGCTTCCGAGCGCAAGGTTGGGGCATCGAGGAGTCGAAAAACATGGTTTGGCTCCTTGTCCACTGTCATGAGTCAAGACTCCTGCAGGGCCAGTTCCAAGGGACGGAGTACAAGGCAGAGGCTTGAAACCAGTTAGCTCATGACCTCACCAGTGCCACAGGCGTTCCTCAGACTGGTGAGCAGGTCCGTCACCACCATGCAGGCCTGAAGAGATGGAAGCAGAACCGCCTGAACCAATGGATACAGGAGGCCCATGGGATGCAGGATGCCCCACAAGTATGTAGCCATGGAATGCAGTATGTAAGAATTGATAATTGAGTATGTATAACAGATAGGTATGTCTCAATATTCCTTCATTTACTTTACAGCTGCAGGTGACTGTGCTGCAAATCAGCAAGCCTATGCTGATAGCCTGCTAAGGCTGTGCCACCAGGCAGGTTAGTGATTATTCTGCATGTATTGTTATATAAAATATGGGAGAGAGCATGAAAGAAAGTGTTGTATTCCAATAATACAGCCATAAAATTGCCTGAATAAGTCCTCTGCATGTACTGTCAGATAAAAACGTCAGAGAGGCAGAAAAAGAGTGTAGTAACCCATTAAGAAAGGTAACATATGTCTGGAATAATATCTCTGCAGGCACTGTCATATAAAATAAGTGAGTGAGCCTGAAAAAAAGTGTGTTCTAACCTATTAATAAAGGTATAATATGTCTTGAACATGTCTGCCATATGCACCGTTAAAACAAATAAAGGAGTGAGCTTGTGGAAAAGTGTGTAATGCCATTAATAAAGGTCTAAAACCTGGAGTGTGTCTGTGTCACAGAGCTTGAAATATTGTTGTACCCTTGCATAATACAAATAGTACTGTTTGAAAAAGTGCTGGCAACCCAGAGTTGTGCAGTCCCATATAAAGTGGGTGATTGAAGTGCTAGTAGCTGTGAAGCATATATACAGTCTGTAACAGTCAGTTACTGGCTGGCATGCATAAGTAAATCTGGCACACGTGTACCATGTTATTTTTACCCCAGAAATGTGAGTGTGTATCAAGAAATGCAGGGTTCTGTACAAATCGAAGTGAAAATGTCATGTGAAAACATCCCGGATATGTAGATAAAGAAATAGAAATGCAATCAAGAAATATGTAGCAGTAACATCTGCATCCTGGACAGTTAGTATGTCAGATATAGGTCAGGCATATATTGAACTAGCCAAACCCATTACACAACCTAATGTATGGTGGCAAGTGTAATAATACAGGTAGGGGATATACACCTGCAGTCACTAGGAATGTAGTGTAGACTAAAAGGTACTTATAAGATGTTAACCAAGGTTTTTTTCTACACCCTACTGTATGTGCATAAACCATGCAATTCCACACCTCAATGGGTATGTGTAATCTTAAATATTTGTTGGGACATATGTCCTATTGCTCTATAAATATTTGCATTCACGTTGATGCATGTGCCCTATTTAAACACCACAATCATGGTGGCCTGTTGCTACCAAACATCCCTGCATGCTGTTGGAATATCCACTATGGTTCAATATATGCATGTGTTATGCTTGCCACTCAACTGTTGGAACCTTGGTGTGTTGGGTTAATGGGAATATTACTGCATGCTGTTACAACTAATCTGGAATGCTGTTGTTTATGTTGTAATTAAACACACCTAATCACAGAACGTCTGGGAAGGCCGGTCCCAGCGGACCCACCTGTCCCTCCTCAGCTGGCGAGTGCACCTGGCACCAGCAGGTCCGGTGCCCAGCCCGGGCTCCCCTCCTCCATTGGTCCTGTGCCACCTTTGGGTGGAAGCACTGCAGGGGATGGGGCTCGTCCCCCCCCTGTGCAAGCGTGGGTGGGGAAGGGCCACCTGTCACCTTTTGAAGGGTCCGGGTTGTGGTGCCTAGGGAGATCCAGCGTTCAGTCGCTGATCCCCTACCCCAGCTCGAGGCGAGAGTGGCGTGTCTCATGAGTGAGCCTGCCCATCCTATGCAGCCCCTAGCACAGCCACCCTTGGGGCTGTGAAGGTGCAGGGGTGACTGCCCATGGGTGGGGATTTCAGTTCCACTGTTACCATCTGTGGGCTCATGGGCTTGCGATTTCCAAACATCCGACCCCGTCAATTGTGTTCACCCACCCCATATGTCATGCACTGCCCCTGTATGCATCTTGTCTGTCTTGTCTGTTTACCTCCCCAACCTTCCTCCCCGGACATACCTACTTCCTCTATCTCACTTCCCAATCTCACCTGAAAAAAAAAAACAAAATGGGCAATTTGTACCCACAAAAAAATTACGCCCCATACATAGCTGCCCATTTTGCACACATGTCCATTGGACATGTAAACTGATAATTATAATTGGCAGTACAACATACTTTGTTGTCCTCACCCCTCTCCCAGGGGTGGAAGGTTTCAAATATCACTCCAAATTTATTGCATATGCACAGCTGTTGCTGGTAAAGAAATGGGCAGCTATGGACCTTCCCTACACCCGTCCTGCATATCCCGAGCTTGTTTACCTACTGTCTGTCCCTCTTTGTGCCCCCCTTTTCACCACTTTCCTATCTCCCCATTTTCTTTTCTTTCAAAGAAATTAGCGCGGGGGTTAGCGGGAGTAAGCACTTTTAAGCAGTAGTAAGCGGGTTTAAGCGAGTGTGCGCATGTGTGCACTTAGCTAAGCCCCGCACAAACCTGCACAAACCCACGTACAACTGCTTAAAAGTGCCTTAGTCACTCTATGGCAGGGTCCTTGTTCTGCTGAGCAGCAAAAGAAAAAACCTCTGCCAGTCTCGAACCCCAGACCATTGACACAAAAGACTGCATAAATTACCACTAAGCCACAGCAGATATACAAATAACTTGGTTCTGAAATAAATATATCATGCATTACAATGAGGGAATGTAAATGGAAATTAGGAATGGTATAACACAAATCCTGTTCTGTGGGTCTTTACCAGCAGTTGTTGTGAAATTGCATGACATGACTGTGAAAGGAGAACCAGCCATCCTAGCAGGGAATAATGTTACAGTAGCACCTTACAAACACCACACAGTATCAGACCAAGATAAATACTGGCCACAAAAATACAGTGCAATAACCACATTTGTATGGCAGTTAATTGTGTAAGTCAGAAATAAAGTACATACTCCCATGTATCCTGTGTTAGCATTTGGTGGGGTGAATACATGTCTACACTGAGAAGTGTGTACTGGAAGCAGCAACATTCAGGTTTGAGTACAACATGCATATAACTGGCTACAACCCTAACTGCAGATAAGAGACATATACCAACCTTCTGACTGACACAACGGTGTCCAGAGCAAACAAGCATGGGCCCCACCTTGGAAAGCTGAAAGGGCTATGCCTACCTAACCTAGCATTTTATAGCAGTGGGCTGCAATCACAGTGAGTAATGCAATCACCACACAGCAAGCTGCATGCCATTATTGAATGGTGGGCAGCAATTGGTGCAGAGGCTGTCACATGCACAAGTGCAGATACCTAGAAAAGCAGGCTGTACCTGCAGTCCACACATGCAATTCTATCACTGAAGGTGCTGGAAGATAGAGAGTGAGAGAGAGAGAGAGAGAGACACGGACACAGACATAGACAGAGACAGAAACACAACAGAGTGAGAAACTGAGACATAAACCAAAATAGAGGGGGAAAACCCAAAACAAACAACCAAAAAAAAAATAAAAATAAAAATATACAAAACCGTAACACACAGAGCAGGGAAATACAAAGGTAAGGTATGTAACTCACATGTATGTGTTGGCATGTAGTAGATGTTCCTGAAGAGTACTTTACACACTGCAAATCATCCATGTGTGGCAGCAGTACATATCTATCTGTATCTGCACATGTGCATAGGGCAAGGGACATACTGCAACTGTTAGTGAAGGGTGGACAGATTTCTGTCATTGAAGGTTGATACGTGCATATATCTATGTAGGTCGTAGTGTGTGGCCTAGAAAATAGCATGCAGTGCTAATATATGTCATGTGGAGGTTAAATGCTGTGGGACTGATTTGTCAGATCTGCTGTGTTACAGCCAGTGAGGCCTGCTAATGCTACATGGGCTGAGGACACCCACATGCATTCTGCACAACACTGTGCAATATAATCACATAACTGTACATATCTTAACTGTCGCATAAGTGATATCCCCACCATGAATGGTGGACTGCACATGTGCCTATATGTACATCCATGTGTACAGCAATGGATGTGTACATGTATGTGTATAGATATGCATATATATAATATATATACATATATATATATATATATATATATATATATATATATATATATATATATAGATATAAAGATATCTATATATCCATATAGAGAGAGAGGGAGAGACAGAGAGACACGGGGTCATATGTACTGCAACAAGTGTGTGGTGACCAAGGCATGGACTGTAGACAAGTGTTGATACTGCAGTGCCATTCCTCCTTTCCAAAACACTGTACCCATTAACTATGACATAGGTAGAGATCTACCTAACAGTGAAGGTGTGATAAGGGAACATGGGACACAGGTGGACAGTAGCCTCCACGTTGATGAAGACAGTGCCACACTACACCTGTAATCAGTCTGTGTGTTATGTGTCATGACAAAAGGTGTGTCAGCTATAGAAATATAGGGCAGTGTTCCCCTCTACTCATATAAAAGAACACAGTCAATGGCATATACAGAACCCTGAAAGAAGGTGGTGCTGATATCAAAAATCACTGTACACCAGATATTCGTACCAGTGTCCTTGTAAAGTCCTCATAAGTTAAAAATGCAGCAACAGTCAACAGACCAAAAGTATTTAATGAAAGAGTAGCGCTTTCACCCGTAGGCTTTCTCAACTCACAATTACAACCATATAATGATACTTTATATATAAAACAGAAATGCATTCATTGGTCAGCTAATAAAACAATCAACACTAATTAAATAAAACATAATTAATTAAAAAATCAGTTTAAAATACAGTGTATGTTCTAACTATATACATATATATATGTCTTGTAGCTATACTCATCACAATGCCCTGTATGGTATGTACCTCACATGACTACTACACCAGGTGAAAAGGCCACAGACATACCTCCCAAAGGGTAATACTGGCCGCAAACAGATGCCCTATGCAGACTGACTCACAAAACCACATCTAGACTGTATTGCATACTGGCCACACAGAGGTGACCTCTGCTGGACATACAGAGGTATGTCACACCCATAGCTGGGTGACAACCACCATGGCAACATATCACAATCCCTCCCCTCCAGGATACACGCTCTAGGGCTCTAAACCTTGTCAGCTCATTAAACAGCACATGCTGGAGAGATAGGTTCCCATCTCAGAGATATGCCATACACCGGAACAGACCACCTAACAATAGCAAACAAGGCTCCTCATTAGCAGTTGTCATAAATACCCCTGATGATTGTGTGGGAGATTGGTAATACACCCCAGGAAACATCTCTGTGGTTCTGGTTGGCAGGGGCAAGTGAAATCAAAGTACATGTGTGTCAAAGGCCAGGGTAGCATATGGCTAGGCTGCCGTAGGCCCTAGGGCCAACAGCATATTACCTACCTATGACACTATGCACTCACATATGTACCCAATGGAATACCTGCTATGTGAGGTTGAATAAGTGTAACGCTGAATGTGTGCAAGGTCTGTAAAGGTATGATAGCTTAGTGTGAAGTTGTATCTGACATGGTAGTGTCTATCCTAGCTGTGAGGACAGCAAATGATGTGTAATGTACTGTTAGGCAGACATAGTAGTACGGCATATGATGTGACATAGTTTCTTGTTGACGAATGTGGTGTCTCATTGTAAGCTAACGCAATACATGTATGCTTAGTGAGTGGTACTGCTGGTGAATCCAACTCCCATATGAACTGTAGTACTACCTGAAGCTGTAGACCTAAACAGCACAGTATGGTGTGTGTTCACATTGTTTGGAAACACTGTCATGTGTGTTTCCTGTAGTCTGCACAAAGGATAAAACTCAGGCATAAGGGTGTGTAAGTAGTGGCACACAGTACTGTATGGTACACAGGTAATGCTCATCTGTGTTGGCATACAGTGGTGTGTTGTATGTTTGTCTGATTTGTGTGTAATTATGCCTGTACAATGGCTGCAATCATATGTGCGTAACAGGGTATATGCGTGTATCCAGCAACATATATACTCTGTTACAGCAGAATGCCACCTATAGTAACAACTGTACACATCTGTTAGGCAGGGCTATGGCATCAATGCCTAGGGTGGTTGACCGGTACTACTGTACCTGCACTTTACATCCATTGCAATGGATGACATCTCTGTTCATGCATTGGTGTGATATACACCCCTGTCTTGAGGTTGTGCAATGTGTCACAAATAGTGTGTCGGGTACTGTTGTATAGTGGTGTGATATATAGAGTGTGCCAGGCACTGTTAGTTAGTTGTGGCCTTAGAATCAATAAGTGGTATTGAACGTGTGTAACCTCTGACTGACAATAGGATGGTATATATGTCAGTAAAGGGATATCTGTGGTTAAAGGTGTAAAGTGTGTCACAGGACACGCTCACACATATTGTTCATATCTTTTTCAGCCAGATGGCCCACCAACGCAATCCATCACACATAGTGGATGAGGAAGAGGTGATACTGCAAAGCCTATTGCAGCAGTACACAATGCTGTTCTCCAGAAGCAGCTGGCACCAGCAGGAGTGGACTGCACTGTGGCAGGAACTTGTTCGTCAGGTAAATGACATAGGCATGCATAACCAGACATATGAGCAGGTACGCCATCACTGCAGTAATTTAATTAGATATGTCCGGCGGCGTGCATCTGATATCCAAAGACAACAGCTTGCCACAGGTGGTGGAGTGGCCATTCCTCCCCCCTCACCAGAGTGGAGGAGCTGCTCCTAAGCGTGGTAGCTCCTGGACAACAGCAACATCAACCTCTGACATGTGTTGTCATGGAGGCCGGAGACACCCAGCATGTCCACCTGGAACAAGCAGGTAACATGCCCTATCTTTAGATGACAGTTAACTGTATTGTTAGATTATGTCTACGTGAGATGTGTACTGTGTGTTTAGCAGTTCTGCTGCCTAGTGTTGTGCAATACTGATATTTTGAATAATATCTCCGCACCTGTGACTGTTGACTGTTGTTATACTGCAGTTTAGCATACCCACTGTAGCAATGCCACAGTTGTGGCCACTGATGAGCTCTCTCATATTCTCGTAGGTCCCTCTGGTGTGGCAGCAGGGCAGCAGATCCATGCTGGTGACTGTGTTATAACTGCAATGTTGGTAATGAAATATGCATGTCATAGGTGAGGTGTAGGCCATGTACACGTAACACACCTATGTAAAATGCATGCCATGCATGTTTGCCGTAAGATGTTGCACAGCTCAGTAATGTCAGTAGCTGCCTCAATGACATGCAATACACAGAGCATAAGACACAGTTGTGGCAACCCCGTACTGCACATTGGATAGGCATAGTTACAACACCTGTACACAACATAACACGTTTATCATAAGCAGTACACAAAGACATGCTACGTATGGCGTAACCACACACCTGCTGTAAGGTCACACTTCAGTATCCCACATGTCATCCACACACACATGATGTACCTCAGGGGTAGAGGCCTATCACGGGGCTGTTCAACACTCTTCAACACATAACACAGTCATGTTAGGCAATGCTCCCTATTGGGCACCTCATACACCCATGTACAAAGTGGCTGTGCAATAGTGAACGTAGCCACGACACTGCAGTTCAGGTACAGCATGCTAGGCGGTGTCTGTCACACAGTAGTATCCGTGAGTGACCACAAGATGCATGATGATGATGATGATGGCACATGGTAGTACACCCCATCCAGTTACAGTGACCACAGTACTACACATAGCGGTCTTTGCTTTGCACCTCATTGTTGTGTGCGTGCAAATATATGCACCTATACACAATATGCATAGCATGTTGTGTGTGTGCTTACATATGCCAGTATACACAATATGCACAGCTGTCTCCATCTGTACAAAGAGTCACATATATGTCCTGGAATGCTATTGGGTGTATAGGTCACATGACACACATTGGGTATGTGTGGTGTTTAATGTTGCAGTCGTGTAGCATGCCATGTCATGGCTGGCACCGACATATCTGCAATATGTCCCACACTCACCATAACCACTGTACAATGGCCATGTTGAGAATTGGGATTCCTTCACATCTACATGTCATCATCAGACATTCCAAAGAGGGATGTACCTCTTTTATTATGTTTTCCCAGTCTTCAAAAAGGCTACTCCACTCAAAGGAAATCACACACATACACCCCCCCCACCAACACACACTGTCAGCGTTTGCAGGATTCAAACCCCTATCTAACTATGTTATGATACTAAATACGCATTAACACAGTGCACTATATGCTTTACTGGATGGTGTCTCTTCTCCTGATATATTTGTAGGATGCCGACATCATCAGACGAAGAGGGATGTGCCTCTTTTAATGTGTTTTCCCAGTCTCCAAAAAGCCTACTCTTCTCAAAGGAAATTACACACATACACCCACCCACCTACACACTGTCAGTGCTTACAGGATTCAAACCCCTACTTAATTATGCTATGATACTTGAGAGATATGCATTAACACAGCACGCTACATGCTTTACTGGGTGGTTTCTGTTCTCCTGATATATTTGTAGGATGCTGACATCATCAGACATTCCAAAGAGGGATGTGCCTCTTTTAATGTGTTTTCCCAGTCTCCAAAAAGGCTACTCCTCTCAAAGGAAATCACACACATACCCCCCCACAAACAGTCAGCGCTTGCAGGATTCAAACCCCTACCTAACTATGTTATGATATTAGAGAAATAAGCATTAATACTGAGCACTACATGCTTTACTGAGTGGTTTTTGTTCTCCTTGAATATTTGTAGGATGCTGACATCATCAGACATTCCAAAGAGGGACATACCTCTTTTAATGTGTTTTCCCAGTCTCCAAAAAGGCTACTCCTCTCAAAGGAAGTCACACACATACACACCCCACACACACACTTACACACAACCTAACACACACTGGCAGCGCTTGCAGGATTCAACCCCCTACTTAACTATGTTATGATATTAGAAAGATACCCATTAACACGGCATGCTACATGCTTTATTGGGTGGGCTTTCTTCTCCTTGAATATTTGTAGGACGCTGACATCATCAGACATTCCAAAGAGGGATGTACCTCTTTAAATGTGTTTTCCCAGTCTCCAAAAAGGCTACTCCTCTCAAAGGAGATCACACCCCCCCACACACACACACAGTCAGCGTTTGCAGGATTCAAACCCCTACCTAACTATGTTATGATACAAAAGAGATACACATTAACACGGCACACTATATGCCTTACTGGGTGGTTTCTGTTCTCCTGGTATATTTGTAGGATGCTGACATCATCAGACTGGACATGGTAATGTGTGTGCACTTTCTTTTATGCAATCCCAGGAATGATCCATGTGGTTCGGCAGGTATCAACAGCTTGAAAAGGACCCCGTGAGTCGCACCTTGTGTGATATATCTGTGGACACATTGACATCCCTTATATGTCAACACATATCTATGCACAGATTGTTGGATTTGTGGATACGACATGTGTCTGTGATGTTGAAGAAGAGCTATGCAAAGTCTATGTGGGACATGTGTAGCTCTGTTCAGTGATGTATGTCCTGGGTGGCTGCCTTGCAAGGTGTAGCATGTTTGGGAACCATTATCTGCACATGAACATACCACAGTTGGTAGGGTTGTGTGTTTGTCAGCTTTCACGGCTCTGTTTTGCTATTTCAGAACCATACTCAGTTATCAACTGAGTACATTTCTGCAAATAACACTTCTCCTACTCGGACAGGTTCGGGTTTCCTGGATCGCAAATTTACCTCTTTTGCATAGCTTTCGCCTGCAATTGAGGTAATTTGCATATCCAAGCCCTGTCCGTGTAGGACTAGTTTGGAGAGCTCAGTTGCACACCCCTATTGGCTGTTCCTGTATCGCTCGGTGGACAGGTGGGCTGCATGGAGTCTTACTCTACTCTTAAACTCCATGCAAGCCTTCATGAATCCAGCCCAATATCATTTTAACAGTTTATGACAATGAGTAATTCTCATATTTGTGCTTTAGAAAAAATCCCCCTATCTGGGCAAATAAATAAATAAATAAATAAATAAATATATATATATATATATATATATATATATATATATATATATATATATATATATAATAAAAATAATTCTGAATGCCATTTAGTGGCTACACTGTTTTAGTATTGCTGGCATTTATATTGTCCACCCTCTCCCACACAGAAATTAGTCTTATTTCCCGTTAGTAACCTTTCTGTCCAAAAGTTATGTTGTGGGGTGGTCCTATAAAGAGTATGCAATACTATATAAACCTGCACAACTGGATAAATACAACACAGAAAAGCAGCAGTATGGGTTGCTACAAGTTTAATTGTGCTTCTGTCTTCTTTAAATACCCTTAGTATTGTGTTTACTTTAGCACAATTCTTTAAAAAGTCCCTTTCTCATATGCTCTGTCTTTTGTCTCTTTGTTTGTTTGGATCATTGTATCTGCTTTGTACTATTTTGAAGTATAAAGCACTTCACTTGATATCTTGCAATGGTAGGAAGGCCTAAAATTTGACAAATGTAAGCCCCCTCACTGTAAAACAGCATCACAACACTTAACTACGGACTAAATTTGTTTTGAAACATCTGGGAGGTTTTTTTTTTAGCTGCATTGAGTATATCATTGTAGATTTATGCAAATTTGCCTTTATAAATACTATGTTATACCATCTTGCAATCACAACTTTAGATGCATAGCTCCTAAAAGTGGAACATTACCTCTCACAATTTGGAACACCTACTAAACACTACCGGCCTCAACTACGTAGCTCACAGCATGGTTGTTAACTGTTTTTTCATATGTATAGGAAGTCCTTTGATGAACTAACATGACTGAATAATAATTTCTATAGTGGTTATTTGTTTAAACAATTCTTAACGATTAATTTGTGTCATTCCTTTTAATGTGGAATAACGTGAAAAAATGGAATTTTTAAGACCCAAAATTAGGAAATAAAGTACACCTGAGAGATATGTTTGGATGAAACCTGCAGATCATGCCCACTTTGTTTTGTAAATTATTTGAAGTAAAGCAATATATTCTACAGTATTTTTTTATTACAGTTTACTTTCAAGATGGTCCAAAACCATCTTCAGTTTGATTTCGACCCAGTATTAAGCATTAGCATATTATATTTTGCATTTAAATTAATTCACAATGCAAAATCTAAGTATGGATCGACACACTCACCACTAAGAGATGCTTTTGAAGAAGGTGGAATACCTAATTTACACAAGAAGCTGGAATATTGCAAACATGGACTTAAAATGCAAGTTTGTTTAACTTGCTCTAAATAGAACTGGAACAAAGAGCTGGGGATCTGTTAGACAAGTAGCAAAACTGCTACACTTTTATGTATCTATTTATTTACTTACTATGTGTTTACCGGGTGGATGGGCTGCTCACATTGATAAGTGGAGCAGAGCTGGAGGAGGAAAACCTTTGTTGTGTTTTGAGTCAGACATAATGAATGCAAAATTTAAGATTATTATCCACTATCATCCTTAATAATTTGCTGTGAGAAGTGACTTCAATTGTTGTATTACTAAGAGAGAAGATTTTATTTATTTTTTCATGAAAGAAGATTTGGAAAAAAATAAGTATTTTTTTGGGGGATTGACCATGATTTGTGAGTTACAAAGCCATGTTCCAGTAGCTGTTAAAGGTCCCCCCCCCCGAGTAACTTTTTGGAGATGTGCCAGGAAAAGATTGGTGTGACTCCATCTGGGGGGGGGGTGATATATTGACATATTTTGAACCCCATGGTGAATAAAGGATATCACACGTTATGTTTCATCAAATAAAATATGTACCACTCAAACTTTTGGCCTCTATATACTTTCAGTCCTTCACAGTATCTCAGACTTGATCCAAACACATTGTATGTGTACCACCACCTTTTTGTTTACAAAAAAAGCACTGGGCAGTATAATAAGTATTTCTTCAAGCTAAGCTGTGATCATGGGCTGATGGGTTCCAGAGAAAATGGAATGCAGATTTCAGATTGTTTCAGCAGTGATACCAGCTGTCTCTTCTGCAGAAGAAGATCTCACCCAAATACCAAGCTGTGGACTCAGAGCTAGAGTAAATGAAAGCTCAGATTTTAACCATTTTAAACAACAAAACAGAAATAGTCCTTGATAATCTCCATCTACACTATTATAAAGTCTCCCTCAAAAATCATGCTAGCCTACCTAGATGGTGTAGGTGGAACCAGAGGTCATTCACTACCCTTGCTTTAACTACAGCTAACTCAGAAACACCTCTCCTCACTAGATGCATTATTAATAAAATTTCAGGCTAACTATCAGAACCTCTACAAAGATGATTTGTCTATGGCTTATTCTTCCTCTCTTCTTACAAGTCTATCTTCCTGTTACCTAAGACACAGAAACTTAGTCCTGATCAAGCTCAAATCTTTGTTCATCCCATCACTTTGGTGGAAGTTTTAGTGGAAATCAAAGGTCTAAAAACTAATAAAGCTTCACAAAATGATGGCCTTCCAGCAGAACTTTATACTTTGCATTCCATCTCCAGCCATTGTACTCCTTGAGGAAGCATGTTCTTCAGCCTTCTTCCAGTTAGAATTTCCTCTATGACAGAGACAGTCTATGCTTCTGCCTGAACTGAAGGCAGTGAAAGACCAACAGACACCTTCAAGCTACCATCCAATTTCTCTATTAAATGTTGATTGTAGGATCTGAATGGCAATATGGATGGTGCTTCTCTCCTCTTTCTTGCCCAACCTAGTCCACCCTCACTAAGCAGAGTTACTTAAAGGATGATCTTCATGGCCACATATCTTCAGAGTGGCCTACTGGCTGGAAACTGGTCAGCTGTGTACTAAGCGTGTTGCATTTTTGTCAGTTGATGTAAAAAAGCTCCTTCTACCGGTTCTCAGATATCTTTATTCAGCCATTAATCAAATCATATCAGGGTTCAAATGCAGTGGTGTGTTGGTCCTTTTATATCTAGGCTTTTTTCTGTCAATAAGGGGCATTAGGTGAGGGTGTCCTTTGACTCCATTAGTATTTATCTTGGCCATTAAGCCTTTAGCTTATTTGCTTTGCAATGAGCCTTATTACTGTAGAGGGCATGCCAGACACCTTTAATAATGGTGTGGCTTTATCTGCAGATGACTTAGTAGTTTTTCTTGTTAATCCATAGACATTCTTGCCATTGGTCTGGAATATACTGCAGGGGTGGCAACAATTTTCTGGTTATAAAGTAAATTCATCTAAATCTGAGATAGTCCCATATAACATACTTTGCCTCAAGCAGTTAGACTTAAATACAACTTTATTTTTAATCCTCCCTCATTAAAATACCTGGGAATTAGGTCTGCTTTATATACAGAGGGAAAGAAACACTGCATCATTATTCCATTTAATTAAAGATCATTTAAAGGATGGAACCTCTTGCTCTCTCCCATTCAAGCTTAGAGTGTTTCTAATAAAAATTATATTATTTCCAAAAAGTCTTTATATCTTGCAGGGACGCCATATAAGGATTCCCTTTTCTATTTTGTGGGAGTGGGTATTCAGGTTTTAAGGTTTCTTTGGTCACCTTCACCTATTGGAGGCTCTCCAGGGGTATATTATGCATGTCAAGATTTAGAGGGATATGGCTGTCCAGTATTTCTATTACATATGGGGCAACTATATTGAGAATATATAAAGAACTCTGTCATCCCAGACCACTGCCCCCATGGTTATTATTGCTGGCAAATAAGTTGAAATTTCAATATTATTCTATGCCCTTGCCCCTTTTGCCAAACCAGAAAGAGATATGCAAAACATCTGTTAATATTTAGTCCTCATATATTTTTCTCATTACTCAATTGCAGTGACATCACAGTACCTAAACAATATTTTTCAAGTCCTTGTCAGTACTTTCCAGAAATTGACCTGTAAGTGCCATACCCTATTTAATCTTTCCCTCTGGGGCACATCCTCATTTTGAGACAATTAGGAAGGCATTTCTATGGAAAGTCTGGTGGGATAATAATTTAGTTTTACCAAATCACCTGTATATTAAGGACTCTTTCATTAAGTTAAATTAATTAATCAATGGGTATGTGATTCCTGCTACCCATTATAGTTATTAAAAGAAGCTACACTCCATAAGCAATGCTCTTTTCTCTACTACCCAAGTTATCTAAACGTTAGCCCTACCAGTAGTTCAATTATTCATGAAAGGGTCACTTGATCCTTCTTTTCCCTGAGTCAGCCTCTCACTTTAGATTCAATGTTTAGAATAAAGTATCTACTATGTGGCCCAGGATTATCAATCCCTCCCTGCAGTCTGTGTATTTCCAGAAATAGCAGATGATCTCCTTCTGTTGACTTTACACTATTTTGTCAAAGTAATATCTTCTTCAAAATGGAGATTATTTCCCCTGGAAGGGTATTCATAGGTTATTTCTTATGCTAGACCTCAAACTTTGATTGTTTATCTACCCCTAAGTCTCCATGTTGACACTGTGAACCCACTTTACATACTCCTAATTGGGAGCATGTATGTTGGGTCTCTCCTAAACTATAATTATTTTTGTCACATCTCTGGTAAGTAGTGGGTTGGCGTATTCCAGTGGCTCAAGGGAATGGAAAATATTTAGTAATATGTGACAACATGTTGAGCCCTAGAGCCACTTCATTCAATTTTATCCATATTTCTGCTGATGGCATAAAAATCTATCACCCTTCACTAGAAAAAATGCATGCCCTGAAGGTTGTAAAGCATTGGCAATTAATTCGTAGTATATATTTAGCAAAGGTGGCAACTGCCAATTAAAGAAGATAATTACATTCCTAAACAGATTATCACAAGGCTACCCAGGTTGGTTAACCATAGATAGGATTGTTCACACATCTTTTGTTTGGATTATATTAGCTCCACTGATATGGTTCTGTTTACCCAGTAAATGCTTTTTAGTAACCATCAAGAATAGTTAAATTCTCTTGCTGAAGATATATTTTAAAAGATTGGTGGTTGATGCATAATTGTATTGTGAAATACATGTTTACTTAATGTGTGAATTTAGTTGATCTTTATCATGTATATAACAATTCATGACTTGGTTTATATGGCAAAAAAATAATAAACAAATATATGCAAAAAACTGACAACTTAAATGAAATCAAATAAGCAGAAACAGACCGTAAAACGAAACCAATAAACTGAAAAGAAACGGTTGTGTCAGCAGACAGAAGTGGATGTCCAAAAACAGTTTATTCACCAAAAATCATAAGCGCTTTCACCCTAACTCAATTGTAGGGCTTTAAGCCCTACAGTTGAGTTAGGGTGAAAGCGCTTGTGATTTTTGGTGAATAAACTGTTTTTGGACATCCACTTCTGTCTGCTGACATGACTATTTCTTTTCAGTTTATTAACATAAATGAAATATTAGAATTCTGGATTTGGGAGTCAGGCTAGAAAATAAATACTGTATACATTTTTCCTGACACTTTTAAATTAGATTCGAACCATAAATTTAGATCTCTTCTTAACTCTGAAAGAGCCTATCAAGGTTTAGGTCAATCATCTGTGACTCATGTTAGACATCAACATTGTATAAGAGGGTGTTAGATTTTTAACATAAGGTAATTAATCTTGAAGTTACAAGAGGAGCAAAGAAAATTATGCTGATGAACTATTGTATTAAATTCTGCTAGACAGCTCCAGTCTTGTTGCTGAAAAAGTAGTGTTAGTTGTTGAACAGGTAGCACATTCAGCTTTAATGCTGGGAAATCAGAAGACCATGGGATATATTCCTCCACCAGGTACTTATATTCATTTCCCAATACTGACACTGTACTCTAACAAAACTGAGGTTCTCTACTTCTAAGGGGTCATTCTTTGGTTGAGACATTAAATCCAGGTTGCATCTTCCTGATTTGGCGGTAGTTCAGTTGGATTGAAAAGACCATACAGTACTTCTTGAAGATGAATTGCAGAGTTTCCCCAGTGTCCTGACCAAGACATAAATTAAATCCTTCAATGAGATAACAGAGAAATCTTTATAACAAAGGTATAAAGTTAGGTGTGTGGTATTCAGATCTACTGTGTTGTACTGTAGAAAGTAAATACTTAGAGTTCGTCTCTCCTGAGGTTGCTTAAGCTGACTTTACCAAAAATGCTAATTGAACTGAAATTCTTTATGTCCTTTTCCCACTATGATTGATGATCATCAAGCCTCACATGTAATCCTAGCCCATCCCTTCCACCATCTTGGGTTTTTCATCTTCTGAAACTCTGATACTCTTTACATTCACATCTTCTGAGACTCAGGCACTTGTTACACTCACATCTTCAGGAACTCAGACGCTCATTACACTCCTATGTTCTAAGATTCAGACACTCACATCTTCTGAGACTCAGGCACTTGTTACACTCACATCTTCAGGAACTCAGACGCTCATTACACTCCTATGTTCTAAGATTCAGACACTCACATCTTCTGAGACTCAGACACTCATTAAACTAAAAATTAAAAAAAGCAAAGTAAGCAGCCCCAGCAGATTCTAATATCTTTATTAATAACAATAAGATGAGCGCTTTCATCCTCATACACTGGACTTCATCAGAAAAAACATCTTAAGCATTAACTGGAAATTTAAATAACCATAGCCCTTTATCACATGACTTAACCAATAAAAAACTTTTAATCTTAAAATCATATGCTTTCAATACTAAAACTATAAAAATCAAAAGCATTAAAACATCTCATAATACATATTACATAATTCATTATATAAACTTCACCATGAATTACTTTTGATAAGCTTTTAGTTTCAATAAGCAAGTGGTGGTGGTGGTGGTGTAGGACATTCAGTCTCATCTGCCACCACAACTCTCTCTGTTTGTTCCAATATTAATTTCCATGGGCCACCCCTTGGGTCATATTTAACTTTCTCCAATATTGAAAATAAGAAGTGATGAGAAGAATTATGACTAATATGTTTATATAGTGCATTTGTATGTTTTGGATTCTTTGCTAGATAAACAACTTACTGTGTATTACAATTAGATTTACCTGGGGTTTTTATAATCTGTTGTGTAGCTAACATTGACTGCTCCACTTGTATATATTGACAGTAGGTGCAGCTTCCACATTTAGACATTTTATAAATTACACTACTATTATTATCATCTCAACTATTTTGAAAAATGCTTTTAAAGCTCACATCCCACTTCTAAATAATATGAGGCTTATCACCTAATTTATTTACCATATCCAAATTTGCATTAATTAGTTGACAATTTTTTTCTATAATGCTGCTTATGCTCTCACTAAGGAATATGTAATAATAAATGATGTGGCATAGTTATTAAAAGATGTCCCATTATTATTATAACCATGAACAATATTCCCGTTGTCTAAAATCCCCATAGCATCACTTACAATTTTTTCTTGGTATGCAATTAGTTCATCATTTGGTCTCTATGACAGTAATGGAATATAAAATCCATTGTTCCTTTTTGTAATAACTTCATCCACTACTGAGTTAATTAATGTTAGTGGCTAGCCTCTGTTAAGAAACATATCCCTTAGTAAATGGCATTCTGTTATGAAATCACTGTATAATGAAACCATCCTAGCTGCCCTCACCATCTGACCTTTAGCAACAACTCATTTTTGATGTGGAGGGTGACAACTGGTATAATGCGAGAAAGAATTAGAATAAATAGGCTTTTTATATATCTGTGAAGTTAAAGTATTCATAATATGATCATTTTTAATTAAAACATCCAAATATGGAATAAAAATGTTCATGTATATTATAAGTAAAAATGCTGTAGTCTAATTAATATACTCCATAAATTTTGAAATATTCTCCTTTTTATCTACCCACATGATAAAGATATTGTCCAGGTATTGAGTGTAAAGGTACCACAATGAAGTATATTCAGTTGTAAATATATATTTATTTTCTCACATCTTCTAAGACTGTTCTGAGATTCATTACACCCACATCTTCTGAGACTCAGACACTCATTGCACACTTATGTTCTGAAATTCAGACACTCACATCTTCTGAGACTCAAACACTAGCACTCACATCTTCTGAGACTCAGACACTCATTACATCCACATCTTCTGAGACTCAGGCACTCATTACACCCACATCTTCTGAGAGTCAGGCACTATTTTCTTTTTCTGTCACTTCTGGTCCCTGATGTAAATACCATGAAGTGGTCCATATAGCAATTAGGATATGTTCAATTATTACCAGTCTAACCTGTCTGCATGAAACTGAAGCTAACTACCACTATGATTTTTACAGGTAGTTACTTGATTCAGCATTTTCATATATAGATTGTTAATGACTTAGCAAGCTTTATTTTGAAAATAATATATCCCTTACTTCTTAATCTTATTAACCAAAATTTACTTTGTTGCTATAGAAACAACATTTAACTCTTTCTTGATGGTATGCCTAAACTGCATTTTCTGAATACTTAATTTCATGTTTTTCTAACACTTCAAAGCAGGGCAGCAGACTCTATTTTAGGCCACAGGGGTGGGTTTTCTCTGGGTGGTTTGGCTCATTCTGTCACCTGTAGTAAGTAGAGAGTTTTTCGGACAGTTGTACTCCCTCCATCTGGTGCCTGGGGGGTGTCATGTGGGTGGTGAATTAGGATATTTGGCTTGTGCCTAATGTCCTGGGGAGTACCAATGACATATGGTGGCAGGCCTCATACAATGACACTATTAAAAACTGGCAATGTTATAACTAGGTAATATTTTTACAATTTCAGGAAACAAGAACATTTCTTATGCAGATGGACTTGCAAATAGAGACAAGCCCCTCTTAAGTTTTAGATACCTTCACAGACTGCAGCACAGCTATTTTCTTGCCAGTAATCATAGTAATATAACTTGGTTTAGCTGGGTATAACGCACTGAACTGTACTATACTGTGTGTCAGTTGCTGTTTGCTTTATTGAACTGCATTATGCTGTATGCAATTTATTTATTTAGTTAGGTAGTATGTATAGTGCATTTAGTTATGCTTTGTTGACTAGGTTATTCCAACTAGGCCAGTAGCCTTTTTTTAAGGAAGATCTGAAGGGGTATCGACACAAATTAGAAGAAATTTAACCAGGGCACTGGAAAATTCGTCTTGTTTTTCAATAAGTGCCACGGATCTTTTGTAGCCACCAGAGCTAATACTAACTCAGGCAGATGGGTCCCCTCTTTAATGCCTCATCTAAAGGAGGCATATTCAGAGTACAGCTCCCCCTTATGCTGTATAGGACAATGACTTGAAATGCTTTGTGTGGCAAAATAACCCACACTTGTCTGATCTTCACCTATCCAAGGAGAGTGCGCTACCTTTACAGCTACTCACACTGCAAAGTATATAAGTTTATATAAATTTATATAATGTTTAGCCTCTGAAATGTATGAGAGTTAGGAACAGCAGCCAAATGAAATTCAGTTCTGTAGTCAATAAGAAATACAGACTCTCAAGTATTACTTAATGTAAAGTGTGTTGTTGTGTCCTTCGGCTTATCCCGGTCAGGGGTCGCCACAATGGAACTCCAGTCCGCTAATGTTTGGTAGTGAATTTTTACGTGCCGAGTTACCAACCCTGACGCACAACCTTCAACGAAGGCACGCCCATTCACGCATGCCTCCACACAGAAGACGCTCTAGCTGAGAATCGAACGGGACAACGTCTTGCTGTGAGGCGACAATGCTAATTTTTATTATCTCATGGTAGACAACTATTAATGTTACATCATTATACATTATACATTTTACAAAGAACTGTATCTGTTCTAATTTACTTTTATTTGAATGTAACTGCATTTATTTGTTTATTTATTATCTGAATGATTGATCGTGCTGCATTTGCATGGTGAAATTTGATATAGACCACAGTAAATGCCTGCCTACTACAGACTGTGAAACTGTATGTCCTAACAATTGCAGCATTAGAATTCTAGGTCACATAACATGGAATCAGGAAGTAAATGGACAGCTGCTCAGCCTACAGTAAATACAAACACAAATTCCACTGTAGTAACTAAAGTAAAAAAAAACAACAACTGTTTTATAATCAGAAAGCCCGCTTTACATAATGAGAACATAATTACAGCAAAAAAAAAAGAATGGCAACAAAAATCTTTGCGTATGATCTTTACCTTCATATAGGCATGCTCAAACAGCCTGTTTTTTTTTCAGAATATACCACATCAGAACACATAGGTTTCATTCACACTTAGTCCAAAATCTCTGTTTAAGCAGGTAATACAACTAAAAGAAAACATGAATGCAAGGTTAACCATGCCAGATCCTACTGCTTAAAGCCTTTGAGTGCTGTAGAAAAGCAAAACTCAGTGGTAAAGAATTAATCAGGTAATATAAATCCACAAATATGAATCTCACCAATATCTTATATGAACTTACAAATCATCATAATAAAAAGCAGCAAGCTCTGCGTAAGCACAGGGAGAGGCGTCATGCAAATTACTGATGAAAAAGGTAATGTGAGAATCCATCTCCATCAGGTGTAACTAAAAATCATATAATGATTGATTTTTACAGAATCTTGTACTCCAGCAGTATGTTTCTAATACATGAGAAAAAATGAGCAATATCCAAAAACAGAGGCCTGGGTAAGCCTTTCTCAGCTGAAGCCCATGAAGCTACAAAGAGGAAGCCAAAGGTCAAGCACCTGACCACAGGTATGTTTGAGTGTATACAACATTAGTTACTGCCCTTTATACCAGTCTACCATCACAGCATATTTGTGACAAGTAAGATATTCTTCTCTGCACACTTAGTCATTACTGTTCTTCCAAAGCCATGTAACTCCTGATGCCCCAGCAAACTATCCACTCATTTCCCCTGTAATCACTGACATTGGAGTTTAAGCCAAAGTATTACCTTAAAGGATTATACTTCTCATATTAGAGATCATGCATAAAGATCAGTCTGGTTTTATGAGGAACACATTTAGTGTCGACCATGTTTCAGCCATAGTTAAATATTACCGTACTATTAATCATAACTCCCTTCTGCCGCTGGCACTGATAGCCATTGACTTTGAAAAGCTTTTGACAATCTTCAGTGTCCTTTTCTATAGCAATTTATGGAGTGCTACAATCTAACTCATTTTGTTTTGAGTGTACAGGGTATATATCACAAAATTCCTGTTTCTGTTTGATGAATGATGCTATGCGCTCCCCCTTTGACTGGAAAGTAAAATAAGACTGTGGGTTCACTCTAGCTATGTTATCATTCTTACTTGTTATTAAGTTCTTGGTAATGTCAGATGGATGGGGATGGGAATATAAACAGGGTCCCTATTAAATTATCGAACATTTCAAAGTTCGAATGTCATATGGTCGATACCATATGATCGAACTTTGAAAAGTTCAAAGGTAAAAGGCAATGGCTCCGTACATGCAGAATGGGAAAAATTCCCTTTTCTGCACCAAAGTGCGGTCTCGGAGTTGATATATTTAAGTAGGGGGGTGTGGGGTGCAGGGGGGCTTGCCCCGCTGCTCAGAGCATTAAGGTAAGTGTTTTTTTTTTTTTACGTTTTTATTATATATTCAAAGATTCAAGTTTCGGTCATATGTTGTCGAACATATGAGGTTTGAAATTTTGAAGCTTCGAATATATAATATAGACCCATATAAACATACTCTTCAAAAATCCAACTCTTTGTTGTTGCCAACATAAATTTGACGTCAAATTCTTCTACTTTAGTTTCTACTATACAAGACATAATTAAAGAGTTTTCTGAGCTGTCATATCTGCATAGACATTGATAGTGCCAAGGAGCAAGGTGGCAAAACATGTCTAGTGAGTAGCAGTCTGCCTTCATTTTTTTCTGTGTGAAGGACGCTTATAAGATCACCTTAAGATTATTCACTTAGAAAAAACTTGAACCTCCAGGATGATGTTTTTATCCAAAATAGATGTTATCCATATAATCCTTAATTTGTAAAATTACAGCAATTACTTTTCATCATTCATATATAAGAAATACGAATATACTTTTCTCTCATCATCTTATGAAATACTGTAAGAGGATTTTAAGAAAGGTGGATTTGATCTAAGTGGCCTTCAGTTACACATAGTAGTAAAGAATGCCTTCTTTGTACTGTTTTCTACAAATCCACTAAAATAGACATAGTAAAAGCTGCTTTGTTAAACTGCCCCATCTACCTGGTGGCTTTATACATATTGCAAGGGTTGCCCAACAAGTGAGCATAATGTTATTTTATAAATAATCAGTCAAACAAGCCACAAATAAAGGAATCCAAACCAGTAAATCCAAGAAAAATGGATCCAGGCAGGTAGAAAAAGTCTTTAATAACCACGGTTTAAAATCAATTTAAAACATATATAAATAGCGTGTAAGAATATTTACAATATATGCTCAACAAACCAAATACATAAATAGTTCAACAGCATGTAAATTCCTTACTATATACGCTCAAAAAATGATTAAATGAATAAGTAAAAGTAAGCGCTTTCGTTTGTCTTGAATGACACACTTCCTCTGACAAAAAATACATCATTCCCTTTGCCTTTTAAACTATGGTAGGATATAATTACTTAATTAAATGTTTGTATTCATTCGCCCATCTCATTAACAACTCAGACCAGTTTATCCCCAATTCAACTTCAGTCCAAATAGATTCCAAGTGAATTTCAAACAACACCATCTACTAAACACAAAACCCCCCAAATTAATGTATGTATAACCCAACATTTCCAAACAGACTGTAAAACATTGAATACACATTTAGAATGTATGAATAAACCAATATAATAGTATTATTTAGACATTAGCATTTCAGGACTGCGGTGGAGATGCTGCGGTAGCGTTGTTGCCTCACAGTTAGACATTGCCCGTTTGATTCTCAGTTAAAGCGTCTTCTGTGTGGCGACATGCGTGAATGGGCGTTCCTTCATTGAAGGTTGTGCGTTAGGCCCAGCAAGCCAGCACGTAAAAATCTACTGCCAATCATTAGTGGACTGGAGTTCCACTGTGGCGACCCCTAACCGGGAAAAAGCCGAAAGACAAACAAACAAGACATTAGCATTTCAAAGCTTTTAGTTTAAAAATGCTACCCAATGATAACATGCCATTTAAACCTGGCCAAAGGTGTGCACCTAAACGGATTTGCCATTTTAAGTCCATTTCTTCAAGAATGAACTGCCATGCTCCTCCTCTGCAACTATGATTTAAGTGATCCAATACAAAAAATCTAAATGAATGTGTACTATTTTGATTAATATGTTTTTCTAGTGCATTATTATTGTTACCATCTCTTATAGCTCTAATATGTTCTCCTATTCTTTCTTTTAGCTTGCGCTCCATTTTTCCTATATAAAAACAAGTGCAATGGGTGCATGAAGCGCAATAAACAACTTTTGTAGAATCACAACTAAATTTACCCATTATATTGATATTACAGTTATTAATAGTTGTAGAATTTGTTTCGAAGATATATTTACAAAACTTACACTTACTACATTTAAACATATAACCTTTTGTTTTAGATCTAAAACTAGTTTTGAAACATTTTTTAAGGTTATGACCCTTCCTATAAACAATAGGGGAAAATTCACCAATTGTTTTTCTTATTAGTGGGTCATTTAATAATAAGGAGCAATTTTTTGTCAAAATATTTCTGATCATATGACTATCAAAATTGAAAGTAGTAATAAAACTATTACCAAAATTATTTTTACTACTGTTATTATCATCATTACTATTAATCCTATATTCTTGGGTGTTATTCGAATTCTGATTAAATACATTTACACTAGATGTCATTCCTGCTCTCCTACTTTAGTTTCTACTATACAACACATAATTAAAGAGTTTTCTGAGCTGTCAAATCTGCATAGACATTGATAATGCCAAGAAGCAAGGTGGCAAAACATGTCTAGTGAGTAGCAGTCTGACTTAAATTTTTCTGTGTGAAGGACGCTTATAAGATCACCTTAAGATTGTTCACTTAGAAAACCTTGAGCCTCCAGAATGATGTTTTTTATCCAAAATAGATGTGTATCTATATCCATATAATCCTTAATTTGTAACATTACAGCAATTGCTTTGCATCATTCATATATATATAAGAAATAGGAATATACTTTTCTCTCATCATCTCATGAAATACTGTAAGAGGATTTTAAGAAAGGTGGATTTGATCTAAGTGGCCTTCAGTTACACACAGTAGTAAAGAATGCCTTCTTTGTATTGTTTTCTACAAATCCACTAAAATAGACATAGTAAAAGCTGCTTTGTTAAACTGCCCCACCTAGCTGGTGGCTTTATACATATTGCAAGGGTTACCCAACAAGTGAGCATAATGTTATTTTATAAATAATGTATTAACTTCTTGGCAAATTGCCTTAGGTCAAGAAACCATCATTTCCCAGCATTCTGCCTTGCAAATAAGCAAAGAAAGTTACACTTAAGTCTTTGGAGTGCATAGAAACACTAGTGTTTAAAGAACTCCAAATCTTGATTTGTTCATTTACAAACCTCTGAATAGATTCAAGGAGGCTACAGTGTATCTTATTCTACATTTTAGAAGTATCATCAATTAAGAAGTGTCATTTACAAGTGGAAAAACAGTAAGCTATCTCATATACTTAAAAGTAAGCTATCTCATACACTTAACTCTCCTCTGTTGTATGCTGTTGGTAGCTTGAATATGATCATCTTCCTTTTATACTATTCAGAGACAATTATGTGAACACTTAAGAAAAGAATTTGAAGCTATTAATAAAAGCTGGTATGACTGGACAGAGATTTTCACTTTGTAATGAGCAACCAATAATCAGAAGTTGTCCTTCCCTTCTTCAAAACAATAACATTCCTTTTGGCACTTGTCTCACTTAAAAGTATTATACAAAACTTACTTGACCCATTTACACAGCAGATTATTTGCATTTGCTGACTACTCCTTTTGTGACATAGAATCATTTGCTAGCTTATTTCATAAAATATGAGTATGGCCTAACAGTAAATTACTATGGTATGAGATATTGGGGTGTCGGTGTCATATGAATACATGTAATCTGAATGATGCACTAGAATTTGAGATTTTAGGAATTCATCCAAAGAATTCAGTACTTCCTGCAGAATCCTTTGGTAAGTCTTCATAGATATGATTTGAAAATCAAAAACTGGCCCAAAGTAAGCATCAGGTTATTTCATCCTACCTGAAATGGATTTTACTACAAGGTACCCAGGTTCATAATGCAGATCTGCCACTCAGCTAGTTAGTACAGCAGAACAGTGTATATAATATTAAATATACAGCTGCTGTCATCAAAGATGCTTGGTGACAACCTCTCAGAAAAGGATTATCGATTACTTTAAATGTAAGTATTATCTTACTTTTTATTCACTTTCATACTTCTCCGAAGGTATTTGACTCTAAGAATATATAACTAGTTCATCATTTTGATGTGTAAATTTTTGTGCATAGTTTTTTTATTGTTGATTTGTTTATGTATGTGGTTGTATAGTATTGCTTAATATAAAATTAATTATTATATGAATGTATAATCTTTATTTATGCTTTTCATTAATCTTTAGCTTGGGTCTTCCTTGTGTTACTATTTTTTTCCTTCTCATACTTGTCCTAAGGCATTTTATTCTATGATTATCTATTTAATAACATCTCATATCTACCATGTTGGTAAATATGTTTATAGATGATGTTTATAGTTTTATTGCTATGTTAATATGACCAATTAATTATTATATGGATTATGTAAATGTAAAATATTTATTTATCCCCTTCATTAAACTTTTGCTTTGCTAAAATCTTTAATAACAGCTCTTCATTAAAATGGAATGTGCTTTTGTACTGCCATCTTAGACGAGTACGTTTTAGTCATTTAAGTTTCCATATACCCTTGCACATTTACTAGAAATCTATTGATATCAGGTCAAGATACTGAGATTAAAAGTGTAGAAGTCTTCTTTATATATCTGCAAAGATAAGGCAGGCATAAAATTATACTGTGATTACTTAAGAAATCTAGATCACATTTTTTCAAAGTATTCTGGATTACTATTTTGAAAAAATGTGATCTAGATTTCTTAAGTAATCACAGTATAATTTTATGCCTGCCTTATCTTTGCAGATTGTTAACTGTGGTGGTGGTGCTGCGGTAGCGTTGTCGCCTCACAGATAGAAGTTGTCCTGTTCAATTCTCAGCTAGAGCGTCTTCTGTGTGGAGACATGCATGAATGGGCATACCTTCGTTGAAGATTGTGTATCAGGGTTGGCAACTCGGCAGGTAAAAATCTACTGCCAATCATTAGAGGACCGGAGTTCCACTGTGGCAACCCCTAACTGGGAAAAGCCAAAAGACACAGTACAACATTCTGGATTACTATTTCTTTTAAAGATATAAAAACGGTTGTGGTACTGAAAGAGCTCTGAACTACCTCAGCCATTAATAAAGTGATCTTTTACTTATGCACTGCTTACATACACTTGGAACCTGGACTAAACCACAGTATGATTCCCTCATCACCAAATCCATCTTCAGAGTTTCAAAGGACTCGGACATAGAGAAACTGAACTATACAAAGCATGCACTCATAGTCTGAGCCATATAATATGTGCATTCATAGTCTTTCAATGATCTGGCAGTCGGCACAGTGGACTAAAGCTATAAGTTATTAATAACATACGTCCTGTGGTACATGGTTAAATTCCCCTCAGCCTTCCTTTGCCTACTGTGTGACCTTCAGCAAATCAATTAAACAGGCAATGCTTTGGGGTAATTGGGAATTTGGACTAAGCTCCTTAATGGTCTCCTGGACTGAAAGCCTAAATACCTATGGACCTATGATCTTCACAAACCTTATATGAAGAAGTAGCGCAGATAATGACCTGATTTCAGCAGCACATTTTGCAAAAAGATATATATAATCACAAAGGGAGCCACAAAGAAAGATGTTCAGTAACTAAAATGAAAACTATTTCAATGACTTAAAGCAACAAAATGATAGTAAAAGCACCAATGTTGGTTGACCAAAGTAATGGAAAATGTATTAAAATGATCGCTTTCAAGTCCATCTGACTTCATCAGTTGATTATCATTATGATGCACTCTTTACTCTCCCCATCACCTAATTACTTGCGCTCATCTAAATTTAATCTTTGGATATGCTGCCTTCTTTTCAAGCTTTCACCAAGCTTCTTCATCTTTAAAAATACTTGAACATATGGATTGTTCAGGAAGAGAAAACATTTGGTAAAACAGATACAAGTGAAATCAGGTGCAGAAAATAAGAACCTGACTAAGAGGCAGAAGGTACTATACCATTAATACATGAACCAGTGAGTTTTCTGGACTAGTCCAGCACTTCTGTCAGGGTGCCTGTTTCCCTCCTATTAAAGGGTGGAATGTTATTACTTTTCAACTGTTAGGCTAAATGACAATGAGGCCAAAGCAAAATTTTCTGGCAACCTGTCTAGACAGCTCAAATGGCTTTACTATTGAAGCAGATAGCTCCATGCATGTGGACAAGCAACAAATCAAAAGAATGATGCAAACATAAATCCAGGATGGGAAGACTTATGTTAGGCCCAATGAGTTATTTAATTACATTGCACTGTCTTGACTGCAGAGGGAGGCAATAAGCCGATCTAGTTTGCCTTTTAAGGGTCTTTAACATTCTATATCCCTTCATCATAGCTTTCAGTCTCACCCTTTTTCCACCTGTCCCATGACATCTTGAAATTTTTAGTACATTCCTTTTCCACCAATTATTCTGCTAGTCCATTTCATGGAGTTCACAGCTCTTTCTGTGAAAAAAGTGTTGTCAGAGATCTCTGTACGGTTTCCAGCACTACGCAAATATTTAATCTGCAGTCTGTGCAGGACCTAAGACAGCAGGAGGTTACCTCTCTACTTGTGGAGCCCAGCCCCTTGATTATGTGCTCTAAGCATTCTGTTTGTTGCTGATCCTGCTCCCTCACTTTGATCCTAGTGGTATGTTGCATGTCTGATTAATACCCTATATCCCTTCACAGCTCCACTCTTCCTAGCTGCTGCTTCACACCAGGATTGTTGCAGCCAAAGCAGAGTAATTAACATTTGTTAACATGAACATCAACTGCAGCCTTTCCAATTTCCAATTCCTTCCCTGGAATTCCCCCCTTCTTCTCATTATGTATTAACCAAGGAGGTTGATCTTGTTCTCTTTTCTCTCATATATGTCTGAGGCAAGCACACTGAATTGTAGTGCACACAGGTTTGGCCTTTGTGGTACTCTAGTAGTCAGTCTCCTTTCTCTTAACATCATCTTTCTCACCACCACCCTCTGTGTCATATCACTTAACAATGTTGCATTCCTGTAATAGTGCACTTCTTTAGTCTGTGTCCTAACCATGATACCTCCTGTCAATAAGCTTCATGTGTGAGACTGAATCTAAGGCTTTGCTGATGTCCAGGTATGCTAAACTACTGGTCCTCTACTGTCAGGTTGACCTGTAATCAAATCACACATCTAAACCTTGTTTGATTGGTCATGAACTTGTGTTGGTTGTTGTCCTACAGGTTGTCATTGAGGTATGCCAGTGCATGGGCCATATCCTCTGGAATCTGAGACATAGCCCATTAGATGTTTTATCCTTTCCATGGGCAGTGTGTTTCCTCTTCACTTCCTCCCTCACTATTCTGCTTTCTGTCAACTGGCATGCCAACTCTGCCTTGGGTAACCATTTGAAATGTCAGGACCAGCTACAGCAAGTCCTGAAATACGGAGACTAAATGGCCGGAAGAACAAACATACATACTAAGTCTGAGGTATTTCTCAGAATATTCCCTTTTCGTTGAGGTATGGCAAACTCAGAGTTGGTATGTATGAGTTCAGTAGGGTGCAGGTGGGACTTGTCCCTCTGCAAAAAGAAATTTAAAGAAGAAGAGCGATTTTCAAAATTCACTCTCCTCCTGTGTTTTTGGTCTTTTTTTCCTGGCTTGTTGGCAGTCAGCATTTCGAGTGTCAACATTTCAATAGGGAGCCCTGCCTTGTCTCACTCCTGTCATGGCACCATTGCTTTCCTTGGTTAGACTGAGATCTCATTGGTTTCTTTGATTAAGACTGAAGTACAGTATTCATTCAGCACTTTTTTCCCCAGCCTTGTATTATCTCTCTCTCTCTATCTCTCCCTCTCTCTCCTATCTCTGCTTAGCTGGGCAGGTCTGTTCTTCTCTTCTTCCTTCCCTGTATCTACAAAGCCTTTGTCTTCTTTCTTTCTCTTCTGCTGTCACCCCTACACCTTTAAGCCCTCACTACCTATATTGTTTTTCCCCTTTAATTCTCATTTTGTGCATCTTTTGCCTCCCCATCAGCTGTCCTCAACTTGCTGGCACTGATATTTGCACCAGTTCCCAGCCCCATATTGCTGTGTAGCCCTCCAGCCTTTTTATCTTTTTATCTCTCACTAACACTTTTGTCCATAGCGTATTCCCTTACCCATGCCATTCGTTATTCCCTCAGCTTGGACCCAGTCTCCTCACTCATCCTTGCTTGTCTCCCCAGTTTAGGAAAATCCATTCTCTGAAATCCTATACAATTGGATTTGTATTTCATTTTTCTCTGGAACCACACATGTTTTGATTAATTGTGCCTGTACACAGATATCTATGACCCCCATCTGCCCTGTACAGGACCATGTCAAAATTCAAACCTTTTTGGTGGAGTCCTGTACCATATGACTGAACTGATCATGATCCTAGGCCTACATTAACTTCTGCTCCCTATTTGTGTTGGATCTCAAAATAGCTCATGTTGACCCTCATTGATTTTGATTTCCCATGAATATTACTTCTATCTCATTACTTTATTTTCTCTTCTAATCTGTCATCCATCTCCCTTCATATGTTTGGGAGAGGATATGCTCAATTGATCCACTGACCCCTCCCTTAACTATGATTATCAGTACATCTAACACAGAATTTGACCTTGTCCACTCTCCTGCC
This sequence comes from Protopterus annectens, assembly GCF_019279795.1. Lineage (NCBI taxonomy): Eukaryota > Metazoa > Chordata > Ceratodontiformes > Protopteridae > Protopterus > Protopterus annectens. The sequence continues at coordinate 462,033,083 of NC_056728.1, read as the reverse complement.
CCTTCTTGGACTGGTTTCTTCCTCGTCTCTGACCTTACATCTGAAGTTTGCATTTATATAGATTACTATTCACCCCCAGCTCTCCCCTCTCTGTCATTCTTAAACAGACTATTCCTAGGTACCTTCTTGTTCGTTTCTATGATACTATCCACCCTCATCTCCTACATTACATCATGCATTTCGACTTACTCCTACACAGACTCCTTATGTTGCAAAGTAATATTACCCATCCATGCAATGAGTCACCCCCGCATGTTTCTGAGTTATGTTCTACACATTTTGCCTTCTGTCTACTGCCTGAACACCTGGCCCCTCCTCTAATTCTGTGACACTCCCTTCCACTAATGAAGAATCCAGAACTAAAGATGAAAATAATTTATTAAAATAGGATTATCAACTAAGTAAATTGACTAAAATGCACATTACAAAGCTATTAAAGGCATCTGTATAGCACAATACATCACAATTTAGGTCAGCAAGACTTTATAATCAGTTTAAGGGAAAATATAACATTCTAACTTCTTAAAGGGGTTATTTCTAATAAAAATGATCCATTTGGATTCCTGATACTCCATTCTATTTACAGTGCCACCAACACATAATCTTACAGAGTCTGTATTGACTCATCAATGTAAATTATCATTGAGATTCAATGCATCAGATGCAAACATCACATTTTCAGTATGAACTATGAAATTACTTCACGTGCAAAAAAGTGCATCCCTTTGTAACTCTGATTATGTGCTAAATTTGATATTATATAGCAGCAGGGAAAAGGAAGACTTCCCTTACCCCATTTCTTCCAATCACATCAAAACTTGTTCAGTGCCTAACATTTGAAATGTAAGTGAAAGGGATGAACCCTCCATTCCCCTTCACTTATACTGTGATCTACCAAAGGAATGCAACATCAGTGAACTGTTGTGTAAGTGAAAGGAATGAACCCTTCATTTCCCTTACTTATATAGTAGCGGAATGTACCATACCACGACTGCAGTGTAAGAGAAAAGGAACAAACCACCCATTCCTGGACCACATCATCTCCTTCTACTTTGGAAACCCTGCACATTCTGGAATGGATGTTAATTCACATGCTCTGAAAAGTACTAAAACTCCTGAAAATTAAACTTATCTCCAAGGTTAAGGCAATGTTGTATGACCTGCATTTGAATGGGCAAATTACGGATTCACTAGACAATTTCGAAATACTGAAATGTCAAATTTCAGTATTTCAAGACGGAATAGTCGAAATCCCACATACCCAAAAACTCTTAACAGTGAAAACCACAATCACAACCATACACACACACACACACACACACACACACACACACACACCAGCACACAAACACACATACACCTACCTAACTGCACTACAACAAACAAAACAACACACACAAACACAACATAACACACAAACACACCTACCCTACCTATAAGCAGGGAAGAACCCCACACACCTCCTACTGATATATACTAACTACAAGGTCGCACTAAACACACAAACACACAACACACAAAAAACACCACTACACACACTCACACATACTAAAATCCCGACCCAATACCCTTACATAAACACCACTTACCTGAATCCCTAGCTTAATCAGCAAACCACACCACATGTCACGAACGCGACACCACGACAGCAGATTTGCCATTTCCACATTCGACAAAGTATAGCTTCACGTAATTGCACTTACCACTATTCAGTTTTGAAATGCTGAAATTCGACATTTCAGTATTTTGAGATTGTCTAGTGAAGCCACAAATTACACATGGGTTGTTATATGAGTTTTGATGCTATTGTTCTCTTAGAATGTGAAATATTGATTTTTTTCACTGATTGTCAGTGTACTACTGAGTCATTATTTTATACATAATTTGTGGATGATTTTTTTTTTTTATTTTTATTTAGAGTTGGGATGTATAGTTTTGTTCAATGTATGAATGGCATGGCTGTACTCTTGAAATTTCATAGCGAATATTCCAAAGAAGCAAGTAATTACCTAAATGTTACTATTGGTAAGAATCTAAGTGACTTAATAGCTGCACAGCTTTTTTTGTGAAATATGATAAATCTAATGTACAGCTTGAGTAAAGTAGCATGGATGGTAAGTTTGTTTTTAAGAATGTTCTGCAAGACAAATATGCAAAGCTCATGACACTTGCAGCCCTGAGCAAGAATGACTTATATGCACATAATGAACAGACACCAACCTGGTTAATAACAGGAAAATAATACTCCTCCTTAAGAGTGAACCTGTAAGCCATCCTAAAATCTATAGAGTCATAACTTGCTTTCTAGCAGCATACAGATCACATACTGGAATTCATGGATATAGAGTTTATAATCATTTAGAAAAAAATCAATTATGGCAATAGAACAGAAAGGTAATAAAATAAAGTCACATGGAACAAATGATTTGTTGCTAACAAAGTCATAACAGAGAGTTGTAAAAAGGGAAAGAATATATGTATGGCATGGATGGACAGCAAGAAAATTATTAAAATCATAGTTATGGATAATAAACTGCTTAGAGATGTATATGATACACCCTACATTGACCGATTACATTGCAGTGACTATGAAACAGTGGCAAAGCACTTTGCAGCTGAGCCATGGCAAAGGGCAAATTCTTATCCGAGGCATAACAATTCAGATGGGAATATTTCAGGTTGATTTTTTATTACTACTGTTTGTCTGGCCCTTAAACCATGAAGTTGTTTACTTAATAGATTAAGTTATGTTGCAGTTTAACTCCCAAAAACCAACCTTGTTTAAACACATCTCATCTATTTTTTGTGGCTTACCTAAAATTGTATAGTTCATCAGATTTGGAGCTGAAAGCACAACTACAAATGGTTAAAACTTTTTCAGATGATGTGGAAAGAATTTTGAAAACTCCACAAATATAGTGACAAGTATAGTGTTTCTCCTGGAACAACCTCATGTTTACCAAGATTTGATGCAGGAATAGTTAACTAGAGGTGAATTGAAAAATAAAATTGGGAGGCTAACAATGACAGTCAGGAAAGTAAATAGCAATTACACTGGTCTACAAAGTCCACTGAGAATGCGAGGAAAACAGATTAATGCCAAAAAACAGAGGTGGAAACAGTTGCACATATTCTTGCCGACTATGATATACTCATGGCAGAAGGCATGTATACTGAAAGGGACAATAATGTGCACTGAGGGTGGTGCAAACAAACCCAAAAACACAAAGCATTTTAGAGAATGATGAGGTTTATATCACATGGAATTCCCTATTACCAGCAGTTCAAAACTAGATGCAAGAAAGCCAGATATCATAGTCCTTGAAAAGAACACAAATGTAGCATTGATTACTGAAATTGCTACACTCACTGATTATAATGTCTTAAGTGCAGTGAGAGGCACAAAGTAATACAATACCAGGATTTCTAAGCAGAAATGAGAACGGGTCTATATTATTTGAACAAAAGTTCAAATTATCAATCGCTGTAAACAGTGAAAATGCCAATAAGTGGCACAGTCCCCCACACCCTGCTAATTATATATATCAACTCCGAGATCGCACTACAGTGAGGAAAGGGCAAATTTCCCAGTCTTCACTGTACCACGATCTCACAAAACAGACATCAATTATCAGTATTTTCCCTGTTTACAGAGATCGGCATTTTGAACGTTCGTTCAAATAATATAGACCCAATGAGAACAACATGGAAGAAACATACTTAGACAGTTCCATTAGTGGTAACAGCAGCAGGACTAATAAAAAGGAATTTAAATCATATTTAAATATGCAACCAATACATGTAACCTTGAATGCATGAAAGAAGGAGGCAATACTGGGTGCAGTCTTGGCTAACATTAAAGACTGAAACAATACTAATTTCATGAACTCTAATTGTACTCTGACTTAAGGAATGGCGTCTAGTTCCATCATGGTATTAGACACGCAAAATACTTGAGGAAAATTAAACTGAGACAGTTCTTATATCTGTGAACTAGAGAAAGTATTTATTTGATTTTATGCAGTGATATTGCTCTGGGGTAGAAACAGATTAATCAAGAAGTGCAATGATCACACATGGGCATGATAAACATAAATTGTATTTTCTGAGTGGAGTGCAACAAACTAAGAAACATGGTATGTCACATGTGCTATTAACTTATACTGGGTAGTTAGTCTGATATGTAATATAATTAAGAAAAAGTTGGCGACCAGATGAACAGTTCAAATATACAAAATATTGCAGGTTACAATCTAACTTTACCTTTCAGAAAATAAATAATTTAAAATGCCATTTATGTAGCTGTACTAACCACTTAGTGGGCCAGCATCAGTATCACAGGCATGGTATATTTCAGTGTATAAAATGTGCTACTTGTAAATATATTAGGACACATGATTAATGTATATCCACCTAATGCAAGAATGTGTAATTTACCTAGCTGTATGTAAGTCATGTGTTTGTTTTACATTGGAAGAATTAATGGAAAACTGAAAGATAAAATTTAGAGTACCTCTCAGGTATTAGGATAAACAATATGCAGAATGCTCTTATTAGACAACATGCTGAGAGATATGTATTGCGTAGCTGTTTTTAGTACTTGTTCCTGCATGTATGTTTATGTGGTGATCATATAAGAAACAGAAAAGAGTATCAAAAATGTACTGGCTAAAAGAGTTTAGTTGTGTGATTTAAAAAAAAAATGTTTGATTGCCCTACCCAAATTCTTAATTATTCAAGGAAGTATTGCAGAATATGAAAGCATTGTTTCCTGGTCTGTATGCTGTTTTAATAAATTATTTTCTGCTGTGGATCTGGAAATTTTGAATTTGTAATTAGATTTTGCAGATTAGTCCAGTTTTATTTGAGCTGCCTGAAAGCTTTGACATTTCTCTCCCTTCCCACTGAGTTTAAATGTACAGCTATCAAAATGCATCTTTCTAACTTAGCAATAAACACCAATGCCTCTTCTAGGTGGAAATGGGTTATACACCTTGCAAACAACTACTCTCCCTAGCAGGTTTTCACCCATTCTCCTACCAGTTTCAAGCCACTCTCCCTTGTTCCCTTTTCCAGCCAATCATTATACACTCATAATTTTCCTTTCCTTTGAGTTCTGGCTGCCACTAGAGCTAAAACTTATAAGAAAGCTATCTCCTTCTCCCTTCCATGGCATCTCTCTGCCTCCTCCATGTCCATCTGGCTACAATATCAGTGGTCACCTCTGGCAGGTAATTGTTGTCTGCAGACTCAACATGCATTCACTACTCTCACTTAATGATCTTATTGGTCATCTGTTCCCATATCTTATTGAGTGCATACCCAGAGACCAGTTTCAGTAAAATCACTTTATCTGCTTTTCAAGACTCTGAATCCTCTTTGTGACTGAGTTGTCATTCTCTTCTACTACACTGGCTCTCAGTTACTTCACTTCCTGTCCTATGCCCCTATCTACCTCTATGTAATATTTTCCTTTCAACTTCTACCAGCCTTAGCCTTTCTTCCTATGTGTAAGATATTTCCTTCTTTTTAGCGTTCCTACAAAACCTATGCAATAACCATTAAGAATAACAAAAAAGAATGGATGGTATATAAGGCAGAAATCAGCTATATTACATAACTTTTGATACCTTAGAAAATGGCCTTCAAAGGAAATGATATTACACTGAAAACAGTTTAAAAAAGCTTTTATCTGATAAATATAAAATCAATTAACCAATTAAAACAACAAAAGCAAATACTGTCAATTAATCTCTCTGTTTAAGTCATACATTGAAAGTGTTTTGTGTTTTGTATTTCAATATATGTTTGTAAAACTTCTGTTGAATCAAACAACTTTCCAGAGTTTTCAAATTGACATGTAATGAAATAGTTGCACACACAGAAAATCTAGGATCCTTATCATGCTTTATTGAAAAATGTTAATTAAACAGGCTTTCCATTCTACCTAACGTAATATCCCTAAAATGTTCACACAACCTGCAGTCAAACCTCAGCTTTGTTTCATCAATCCAAAACAGACTGCAAGGACATTTAAGAACTTCTATTACCTTATCATAATCAAAGGTGTAACTATTCTGCATCTCAAGTCTAATATCAGTGATGACAGAAAAACAAAACACAATGCTTTAATAACACATGCTCTTACAGAGGGAGTAATGGCTGCATTGCTTGGACAAAATGTTGAAGGCAAGATTCTCTTTGTGTATATAATTGCTATGAACCAATGCATCAAATCTATTATGACCTACTATTATAAGAATTGTAAGGATGTCTACATAAAATAGTAAATAATATAGGTTCAGAAAGCAGAACTGGCTTTGCGTACCACATTATATTGTATAACAAAATATACTGCTTATCTTGAATACCTTTGTACATTATTATAATAGTTATTATTATTGTGATAGGTTCATAGGTGTTTACTAGGCTAACAATCACAAGGGCCTGTTTAAGTCTAGTCATGCATCCCAAATCTCTGACAAGTTCTGATACCCTTGATAAGTGTAAGCAAGGGCCTGGGAGATGAACCATTTACAGGTCACCTGTGTCCATTAGAGACATAGGTGCCAAACCAGGAATGAATTTCCGGTTTCCCATCCAATTGTCCAACTTGAATTGGATTAGGGAGGAACTCTTTTTCACATGGATGGGGAGCCTGTTCCATAGACAGGGTAGTCTCTGGGATACATACCTATCTCTCCAGCAGTTTCTATTTATATCACAGGCAAGGTTTAAGTCTTTAGAATGGGTAATTCTGGTGCTGTTTGTTTTGTGGATATGCAGGAGGTCCATCCGAGTGGGGTCTGACAATGCCCTGTATGCCAGGCATAGATCTCCTCTCAAAAGCCTGTAGGAGAGAATAAACAGGGATATGGTCTTGAGCTGGTCCTTATAGGACATATTACTTATGCCCTATATTCCTTTAGAGAGGAACCTCTGTGGACATTCCATTTATTTGATATGCCTGGTTAGGTACATAGCAAAGGGGGCATTGTACTCAATTATAGGTCTGATGAATGCTGAATACAGTGGAACAATGACTTCCTTGGACTTAAATGCCATACCTTTGTTTATAAGTTGCACAACATAAAATGATTTCCTCACCACTGTAGACATGTGATTATCAAAGGCTAGATTACTATCTATGTGTGTCCCTAAGTCCCTGACTACTGGGTCAACTCTAAGAGTGTGTTGTCAATATGATAGCTACCAGGGATGGATGACTTCCTAAATGATACTATTATTATGCATTTCTTGGCATTTAGTTTTAGTCCATGGCTCTGACACCAGTAGTTTGTCTATGTCAGCCTCTCCTGGAGAACATTTGTCTCAGTGTGAGATTCAATGACAGCTCCTAATTTGCAATCATCTGCAAGTTTAGTCAGCCAGAGACCACTGACATTGGCCTTGACTTCTGAGAAGTAAATGCCAAAAAGGAGCAGTCCAAGGACTGATCCCTGAGGGACTCCACTTGTGATTGGCCTCTTTGTAGAGGTGTACACCCCAATTCTAACTTCCTAGGTCCTGTCTGTGAGCCATTTGGCTATCCACTGGGTGACAAACAGGTTTGTACCTAACCTCTTGAGTCTGTCAACAATGCCCGAGGGGGATATTATGTCAAATGCCTTGGTCAGGTCAAGGTAGGCAGTTTGAACAATTTTGCCCTCATCTATTGCTTTGATGACCTTCTCAAAGAAGTCCACCGGGTTGAGTAGGCATGGTCTGCCCTTGATGAAAGCAAACTGGGTTGGGTCCAATGTCTGGAGGTTTACTATATCTCTATTGATCATCTCCATGATAATTCTTTCCATGGCTTTACATATAAGACTAGTGAGACCTATGGGTCTGTAGTTTCCAGAGTCTGTAGGTGGCCCACCTTTGTGCAGAGGGATGACTGTTGCCTTTCTCCATTCATGAGGCCCAGAGCCTGTTTGGTGGCTACAGTTAAATAGTAATTCCAGAGGCCCTGATAGGTCATGTTTCATGCTATTTAGAAGGCATCCTGGGATATTGTCTGGGCCCATTGATGCAGTGTTCTTGATCTTAGAGAGAGCATTAAGGACCTGTTCACTAGTGATAGTAGGGGGAGATATATTTGATAATATTTCCTGATGGAAGGCTGATGGGGGGAGAGGGGATAAGTTGGAGCTGAATAATAATTTGTATTATTATTATTATGCATTACAGTATACACATGAGTATCAGTACATTTATCTGCAGTATGAAAAGCATACCAGCATGATATAGGAGATGGTGTATAATAAACTTTATTCATAGGCTCCTTATTGTAGCCATGTGTAAGAATATATCGTGTTTAAATATTAAGTTTCATTAAAAAAAGTCATGTGTCATTCTGGAATATCTCTTTGATCTAAATATTTATCTATAAGGGTGAAATGCCAACAAATACACAGGATGGTAGTTTTTGGTGATTTTCTAAATAATCTAGACTGTATTGACTTGCCAGCTGGCACAAAGTCATATCTAAATAATCACAACGTCCAACCAGTTTAAACCAAATCTGTTTTGCCTTGATTTGTCTGGAATTCAGGTACATTTTCCAAACCACTGATACATAACAAAATTAAATCATACATATAACAAAAATACTTAATTACATATTTTGAAAAAAAAATAGAACTATAATCATATTCCCATACAAACAGACCAATTTATTAAATCAGTATATGTTGGGTCATATGGGTCACCCATAGCTATGTAAACTAAGTGATGGAAAATATGTCCATTAAAAAAAATAATTATTTAGTAATAAAAATTCAATCAAGTGAATAAGATAATTCATTATAGGGGAATCTTCCAAAAATTCTGAAGTGATTTCTTACCCTCTGTATCCCTACTATTAGTGTATAAACTCAACTCAAAAAGGCTGGATACCTGATGGTCAATGAAAGTCAGGAGAACCAAGGAAATTAGTGTACAAAACCTTTAATACTTGCTTTTGTCAGGAAGACTTTATCAGAAAAATTTCTTGCATCCAAAAGCTACCGTTAAATAATCTAAGTCAGTTAATAACAATTATTCAATTAAGAAGAAATTCTTTAACCCATACATATTTAATACAAAAACTTCATATAAAACTACTATCGTAAAGATAAAAACTAAAATGTGTGTGGTTAAAATGACCAAATCTTTAACATGATATTTAATTAATATGGTTATTTATTTTATTTAAATAAATAAATAATAAAAAAGGCAAAATGATTTGTTAACTTTAAGTTTCCTATTTTTAAGGAAACATTTAATATTGATACTTTTGTTAAGTCCCGGTCTCTTGTCAGCTTCTTATCTCACTTGCCACATGGCTTCCCTTCGCTCCAATGTATTCCTATAATCACCTCCCCTCAAGTCATCCTGTACTACTTCTAATATAGAAAACAGAAATGTTTTAAAATTAATGGGTCTATATTATATCCTCCAATGCTTAAAAAAGCGAATGCTGATTGATCAAACTTATTTTCGCGAAACTGCAAAATATCGAAGCAGCAGAAACTCAAATTTTTTCCTAGGGAAAGAATTTGGCTGTCCGTTTCTGTTGCTTCGGTATTTTCAGTGTTATGGTGGAAAGTTACCGGTCGGATTCAGGTAAGTGTGCGATTGTGTGGATGTGAGTGTAAGGGTGATTTAGGTGAGTTAGGGTTAGGGCTCGGGTTAGGTGTGTGTGCAATTGAGTTGACATGAAGGTTAGGGTGGATTTAAATGAGTTAGGGTTAGGGAGTGGGTGAGGTGAGTGTGCGATAGTGACGGACCTTAGGGTTAGGGTTTGGGTTAAGGTAAGTGGGTAGTTAGTGGTGTGTGCATAGTTTAGTGTAGGGTTAGGTATCAGATTTTAGGTGTATGTGTGTGGATTTCTGTTTGTTTGGTGTGCTTGTGTTGTGTGTATGTGTTTTGGATCAGCGATTTTTTTCCCTGGGAAAAAAATCGCTGATCTGACAGTTCAAGATTGTAAGCTTTCACTTAAATTAGGTCGATCAATCAGCGTTCGCTTTTTTAAGCGTTCGATGATATAATATAGACCCAAATTAATACATTCAGTTGAGTGCTTGTATAATGCACTCCTTTAATTTTTAACTCTAATGTAATAAATATGCTCTCTCATAAGTTTGTGTAAAGATCTTGTAGTCATTCCCACATAATAAGCATTGCAGCCACTACACATACCAATGTACACAATTCCCATGGATTTACATGTGCAATAACCTGGAACTAAATTTTTCATCCAAATGAGGGATCATAATAAAAGGTCCCTTAAGGATAAATCTGCATAAACTGCAGTTGCCACACTTAAACATACCCTTCTTTTGTTTTTTTTTGTTGCAACACATTAGTATTTCTTCTTATAACATCCCTTTCCATAATTGTTTTTATGTTATATGAGTTCCGATAAACAAAACCTGGTTTAGTACCTATAACTTCTAAAAGATCCTTGTTCCCTTCCAAAATTCTCCAATTATTATATACTGTGCCCCTTATTAATTTACAATCAGTGGTCATGTCCATACTGAACATGGCATTTTTCTTAATTGTTTCTCTTGATAAACCAGTTTTATATAACAAAGGTTTCCTAAGAATGGGCGGGTAAACATCATTTCTTTTATTCAAAATGTTAGCCTTAACAGTTTCCAAAAAGCTTTCATCATAACCCCTCACTATAAATAAATCAGCGATGAAGTGAAATTCATTATTTATATCTGTTTCCTAGGTGGTCAGCCAGCTGGTCTGAATGTACTGACCCTTAGGAATGTTATTTTTGATGGAAGCTGGATGATTGCTGTGGAAATGCAAATATCCATTCGTAAATGTACCCTTCCTAAATATTTTACTGTCAAAAACCTTCTCCATATGGTTCCAAGTTAAATTGATGTCTAAAAACTTAATTAATACTTGTACCATAAACTCCTATAACAAACTTTAAGTACTCAGACGTACCATTGATGTGCCTCAAGAAATTATCTATGTCCATACCATTGCCTTCTAAAATAAAAAACAAGTCATCCACAAACCTGGCATAATATGAGATTCTGTATTTCTCATATAAATGCACCAATTTTGTGGTTTCCAATAAGGCCAATACAATGTTAACATATGCTGGGGCAGTCAGAGACCCCATAGCTACTCCCTTTAATTGTTTGTAGTAGCTTTGGTTGAATAAAAAATAGTTGTTGTCTAAGATTAATTCAATTAGTTTACATATTAAATTTACTTTAGTACTACCTAGACCTGTGTTGTTACATAGAAAGCTTCTCACCACTTCCACCCCCTCCACATGCGGAATACTAGTAAATAGTGAGACAACGTCAATTCTCAACATTAAATGTTTAAATCAAAAGTCTGAGAAAAACTCCTTATTTTGTCTAAGAAGTCCCAGGAATCCTTTAAATAAGACGTAAGATTCACTACTACAAGTTTCAACACTGCATCAATCACCAAAGAAATACCTTCAGTAATCACTTGGGGAGAAGACACTATTGGTCTAAAAGGAGGATCTACAACACTTTTATGTGTTTTAGGAATGCTGAAAAGTGTTCCTATTTTCGGATATTCCACAACACAAAAATTGTACATGTCAAAATCTATTTGTTGGTTCATCAACAAATCAGGAAGAAAAGAGTGGATGAACTTATAACTGCATTCAATGGCAGATAAGTTGACCTGTACATAATCAGTTTCTACAGACAACAATTTTAACATGCCCTTGTTGTATTGTTCTACATTCATAATGACCAGGTTTCCTCCTTTATCACTTCTCATATATCTTAAGTTATTGTAACTTTTTAATTCATTTAATGCTTTACGTTCATTCACAGATAAATTCTCATTCCAATTTCTATGTTTGTCATTTAAACCTTTTATGAAATCATGTAAACAAGTTTCCTCAAACACGCTTAGCGTGTGACACAAGTTAGGAGTAAAACAGGATGGTTTTCTAAAATTAACAGACATTTCTTGAACATTTTTAAATAAATATTGTAAGTTTAACTTTCTTGTGTATTGTTTAATGTCAATAACTGTTCTCTCATATTTCGCCCTTCTCGTGGGCATAAACCCAAAACCATACTTCAGTACTCTTTCTTGTGCCTCTATAAACGCTACGTCAGATAAATTAATTAAGTCAAAGTTACCAGTTTTATTGTCTATTGGTCATCTGTGGATGATTCAGAGGTCAGCTGTTCCCTGGTTCTGGCCGTTCTCCCTCTCATTGCCCTGGTTTCTCTCTTTGGTAAGAGAACCTTCGGTCTAGCCCCGCTGGATCCAGTATCACCCACATTAGATTGAATATCAATCGGACCACTGTTGACCTGTTCATCAGTAATGGTGTTGTCTTCACTAACAGCATTGGATTGCCTCCTCCCATTAAAAAAACCTCATGACCAATGTCAAGGCTTTTGATTGGATGTTATGGTTCTGGTGGTTTCCTAATGTATTTGACTTGATGGTTTTATTTAAAGGACCAATGTTCTTGTTGAATTTGTTTGAACCTCAAACAGCATTAGAATTCTTACTTTTATTGGCTTTTTGATATAAGGGATCAAAAGTTTGATAGCTGTCTAGTTGTTGTAAGCCACAACATCCCTCAACAACTTGTTGTGCTTACGAACAACAATATCATTCTCATGTTGTTCAACTGCTTTTAAAAGAAGCTCATAAGTCCCATCTTTAAAGTCTTTCCTTAATAAATTGACTTCTTCATCTACTTTCAAAATTTCAGTTTTCAAAGCCTCCATTTTCTGAACATTATTATCTTTCAACAGTTTGATTAATTCAAACCCAACAGTGTCAAAAAAGGAAATAAGATCTTGAAAAAAATGGGTCTCCCGAAGTAATACTACTTGGGACACAAAGAATCTAAGTCCCTTGAGTACAATTGCCAATTCCAAACAATGGTCAAAATATTTTTTTTCAAGGTCCAAGGACACATTGTTTTTTAGCAGTCTACATAGAACATCACATTTGTTGTGGTATTCCTCAATTTTCACCTTAGCAATTTTATAGTCTGCCTGAACAAAAGGATCATACTGACAGTCTAGGACAGACCATATGCTGTTAAACTGCATACTACTACTAGATGTTTCGTTATTTAAGGTATTATTACTGTTAGGTAAATCTGTGATGTTCAGCTCCACCACTGTAGTCTGTTCGTCCTCAGAACTGTGTTTAACCTCCATCACACCATATTGTTTGTCTTTTTTTATTATTTATTTAAATAAAATAAATAACTATATTAATTAAATATCATGTTAAAGATGTGGTCATTTTAACCACACAAGTTTTAGTTTTTATCTTTATGATAGTAGTTTTATATGAAGTTTTTGTATGAAATTTATGTTAGATATGTATGGGTTAAAGAATTTGTTCTTAATTGAGTAATTGTTATTAATTGACTTAGAGTATTTAGGGTGGCCACGGTGGTGCAGTGGTTAGCATTGCCGCCTCACAGCAAGAAGTTCTCTTGTTCAATCCTCAGCTGGCGTGCATTCTTTCTGGAGTCTGCATGTTCTCCCTGTGGTTGCATGGGTTTCCTCTGGGTGCTCCGGTTTCCTCCCACATCCCAAAGATATGCTGCAGGTGGATTGGATACTCTAAATTGGCCCTAGGTGTGAGTGTGTGTGTGTGTGTGTGTGTGCCTTCTGTGGAAGGTTGGGTGCCAGGCTGGCAACTTGACACTGTAAAACTCCACTCCCAATCATGAGCAGACAAGGTGATCCGCTGTGGTGACCCCTAACCGGGAAAAGCCCAAAGAAGAAGAAGAAGAATTGACTTAGAGTATTTAACGGCAGCTTTTAGGTGTAAGAATTTTTTCTGATGATGTCTTCCTGAAGAAAGCGTGTATTAAAAGTTTTGTACGTTAATTTCCTTGGTTCTCCTGACTTTCATTGACCATCAGGTATCCAGCCTTTTTGAGTTGAGATTGTGGTTTTCTTGGTTGGACACGCTCCTATTTTTTATTAGTGTATAAAACTTTGACAATTGAAAGCTAACATCTATTTTCAAACTGTATTACATATTTTTTAAACAGTCATCAGAGTGTTTCATACAAGACATAAACCATAATACTTTTTTAACAAAATAATAATTTATGATAAATCATACTTTAAGTAAAATATTGGAAATGGCAGGGCATCTAATGAGCTCAGGCAGATTTTTATGAATCACTCATTATGAAATAAAAAATGGTATCCTAGCATTATTTATAATCTTTATTATTTTAATATCTTTCTCCAAAAAAAAAAAAACCCTAAACAAACTCCCTTAATGATTATTTTTTGTTGAACTAGAAAATTATCACACTCCATTTGATCAATCACTTTATGCATGTTACTAATACTTAAACATTCAGAAAATGAAAAAGTCCTCCTCACTAATAAAACTACACACCATCAAAGTTTGAAAGCCATTGCTTATCATATACTCATGCTTAGTTTCCCAGATTTCTTACATGCAATGTTATAAACAATTTAAAAGCACCAATTTTTATTTAATGCAAACTAGATAATACTGTTGGTACAAAATTTAAACTTTTGCAGAAAACTGATTTTTAATCCATTATTGTACGCATATAAGAAACTTTTTGTTCTCCTACTTGGATGAAACTTAGTGTCCCATGCATTTTCATTTACTAATCCTTTGTATTCTTTCTCACCACTATGCCTTGCTTCATCTGAGGGCAGTCTTGAACTATCAGCTCTACTTCCTGGGTTCTTATTGCATCCAGTGACACTACAGTTAACAGAATAATTATATGGGCATTCTGATTGGGTTGTTGTATTGTCCTTCTTCCTTTCCTTGCAATTCCACAGATATGCTTTATTTTCATTATAATCATTAATATTCATCAGCAACTTCTTCTTATATTTAATTATTTCTTGTTCTTGAGTTATAACTTCATCATTAATTCCTTTCAACAGTTGTTTCAAGTTTGCATGTGACAACTGTTTTTTAAGTTGATCATACATATTTTTATTAATGTTTCTTGCATTTTTTACTGTTTTCTATATTTCTCAATTAATGCATGAATCCATGTTGAAACACATTTGCATGCAACTGACACCCATGTATCAGTGAAATGCTTACCATGCTCCTCCTCTGCTTTTTTGTCGGGTGGTATTAGTCAAGCCCATGGCCATGATGGAAATGGTAGGGTACCTTCCTGTCACTGATAAGATTAAAGTTGTACTACACTATTCAGGTAGTCTGTACCTTTACTCAATGAAAAACACTGAGACAGTTCTGCTGTTATGACATTCGTTTACTGCATATGAAGTAGACATCTAGTTTAACAAATGAAAGGTAATACATCAAACGTACTTCAGCTTAGAATAATCAGAGTGTCTCCTACAAAAGAAAAAGTCCCAATCTTTATAGTGTCTTTTTTGCCTGCATCAGCAGTTTTGGAAATTTGCCAGAATAATATGTCATTCCTCTCAAGCTGGTCTGCTGACAGTTGTTTTCCATACCTTACACATTCTGTTCCTGAAGAATAACTCCTTTCATCCTTGGCCTATCTTGCGTATCATATTGACGAGACATAGCTGCATACAAGAGTTCGTCTTGTCCTGCTTGTAGATAATACATTTCACAAGCTGCACAGTTTATAAGAGATAAAACCTTTTACTTCTGATTCTTATTAACAATGAATGCCAAGCTATATGTTTTTTGCCAAGAGTTCAAACTAAGTACACTCCACACACTGAAATGCAGAATATTTATTTTACATTTTCAGAAAAAATCCACTGAAATTCATTTTAACCTGTTCGTTAGTCTCACAATTCCCTCTTTCATTTAAAAGGCAGAAAATGACTGTCCATTTTCGACTTCAGTTGTACACATTGAAGCCTTTTCCAGTTTATCTAGGTTAACTATCATGATTTGTTAGATTCTATAAGTTTCCCGCAAATGCCAGCTTAGGTAGTAATTCCAGATAGTTAACATGACTATAATGCCTAACACTACTAATACAGGATGTAGCAACCAACTTAACAGTTTTTTCCTGATTTAAACCAACAAGTAAAGATATCCCACCAATTGTGAGCAGTGTCTTTTTTTGGTCTTTTCAGCTAAACTATGTAGTTTATCAACAATTTCAGACTTGGAATTTGCCGTGAGTCTACAAAAAAAAAACCCCACAAAACATGAAGTCACTTAATGACTTTCAACTATCTCTATGAACAAGAATTATTTTGCTTTTTTTTTTTCCTTTAACTTTGTACACTAGAGGTCCTAAATGAGCAATTATTTCAAAAAGTCCTTGCCAATTACTATCCCATGAACTGTCCATCTGGAATGTCTTGATTAATACTTATGTCACAGAGGGAAGGTTTTCTTCAGGCATAACAGGATCCTTTGACCGTAATTTGAATGCTTGCATTTCTGATAGGCTTTGACACAATTCAGAAATATCTTTTAACCATTGCTGATGCTGTGCAATTTCTAATAATGGTCTGTTTGTACTAACAGTAGAATTGAATGGCAGTTGTATAGGCATTTTCCTGCCTGTCATGACTTCAAAATGTGATATCCCTGTTTTACTGTGAGGAATTGCTCTGACACCCAGCAAGAGTCCAGGCAAATGTTTTACCCAATTCACTCCTTTTTCCAAGCAGGCTTTCTTAAAGTGTTCCATAAGAGTCCTATTCATTCTTTCAACAATCCCATTGGACTGAGGATGGTAAGGAACATGAAATTGTTGCTGGATACCAAGCAAATCGCACAAAGCTTTCATCAGTTTACTGACAAACTGTGGCACGTTATCGGATTTGATAACTCGTGGCCATACCCAATGACAAAAAATATTTTTCCATAAGGCTTCTGCTGTAGCCTTAGCTATCATTGTTTTTGTAGGAATTGCTTCTACCCATTTTGAAAAAAATGTCAACTACCACTAGAAGATACCTGTACCCACCTTTAGCTGGGGGTAATGGACCTGCAACGTCAATTTGGATGGCATACCAAGGTCCATCCGCTGAAGTTACCCTTAGTAACTGTGGCTTTTTTAATTGAGCATTAACTTGCAAACATATTAAGCATTTAGCATGCACTAAATTGCAGATTTTCTTTAACTGTGGATGCCAGTACTTGTTCGTTACAATGGGACGTAACTTTTGTGTACCCAAATGTCCCAATACCTGATGATTAAATTTCACTAACTGTCATGCCTGTTGGTATGGTATATAAGGAAGACTAGAACTGTCTTCAAAACATTTTGCATAATATTACCCTGGACTTTCTCCTACAAGAGTATATTTTTCTAACTCTTCCTGCAGTCCAAACTTACTTTGTATCTGCAGCAAATCATGCTGCAAATTTTGAGCTGAAAATGTCTGTATGGCATGTGCTGCAGTGGTTTTATCTGGTACACCAGAAAGGTGTTCTGTGGGATACAATTGCATTCCTTCCTTGGCTGCCTTTTTTGCCATCTGATCAGCATAGTTATTTAACTGAAAAATGTAATTTGTAGCTTTTTGATGAGTTTTTACCTTTAAGATACTGTAGCAACCCACAAGGAACTGACTACGAACCAAATTCCAAATAGTCTGTAACACAGAAGCATGCTCGAGTGGTTTGCCCATAATATCAACAAACCCTCTCCTTGCTCACGTAGACATATGCAGCTGCAGAGAATTAACTAAGTATGCATTGTCTGAAAAAAATATTGACAGGTGGAAAATGCTGTAACACATAAAGAACTGCTTCCAGTTCTGCTTGCTGAGCAGATATGTGTCCCGGCTGCCCCATAGAAAGGTTTTATGGTACTACTGCAAATCCAGTCCAATATTGTCCATTGTCCCAAAATCAAGCACTATCAACAAAGATGGATTGCCTGTCTTCCGGAAAATCAGGAGACAGAATGGGCTTTTCTGGATTTGAAATGTGCCTAATGCATTTGTGTCATTTTCCTTCATATCCCATGAAATTAGATAAGTAATACTTATCTCCTGCCTTTATTACAACTTGCTTGACACTAAATAATGCCAACCATTTTGCAAACACTGCTTGACTGATATCATCAGTCAGTTTATTTAGCTGAGTCTCATTTACCAAAGCCTGTATGGCATAATGTGGTGTCTGTACTATAATGTCTTTGGAAAAAGCTGTTAGGTATTCAGTTTGTTTTAAACCCCAGTAAATGGCCAAAAGTTGCTGAATGCACGGGTGATATCCCCTCTCAACATGTGTCATCTTTCTACTAAAGAATGTAATGGGATGTAAATTATTTTCCATTCTAGCATCAGAGCCCTGAGCCAACTCCTGTAAAAGCACAACAGAGAGTGTGTTGGGTCCAGCTGCTGCCTGTAACACAAAAGGACGCGTTAAATTTGGAGCTACTAATTCTGTAGCCTTGGCCAATGCTGCCTTTAAATCACAAAAAGCCATATTGTCCCCTTGGTCCCCTCTCCAGAAAGGGTAATTATTTATGGCTAGAAAGCATGTCATACAGAGGAACTGCCATGCTGGCATAATCCTCTATGAATTTCCGATTATAATTCATAATACCTAGAAATTTGTGCAAATCTGGAATGGTAACTGGTTTATCCATTTGCAAAATTCCCTGCACCCTCTCCAAACAAGGAGTATGCCCAGAAGGATGTAAAATAGTACCTAGAAATTTTACTTCAGATGACATGAATTGTACCTTTTCACTTTTAACCTTAAACCCTGCCTCCTGCAGTGTTTGAAGGACCTATGTCACTTTAGCTAAATGCTGTTTTTTTGTTTCAGACTGTCAGTATGTCATCAATGTAATGCAAAACAGAATCATCAGATGCTAGACCTTGTAGTATTCGTCCAACTATTTGGTGAAATATAACCGGACTGTTTTGAAATCCCTGCGGTAACCATGTCATGGCATACTGTTCATTTTGAAAAGTAAAGGCAAACCTTTGCCAATCTTTTTCCTGCAGTGGTACTGCAAAGAAACCGTTAGCTAAGTCTATGACTGTAAACCACTGACTTTGTGGTTTTATTCTTGCTGCTAGCTCTGGGACCCCTGGAATCAGATGAGCCTGGGGAGTCGTGAATTGGTTTACTTTTTTCGTAAATCAATAACCAATCGGTAAGTGCCATCTTTCTTTTTAACTGGCCATATGGGTGAATTTGTAAGGCTATTTCCCTTTTGAATTATTCCCACATCAAGCCATCATTGTATGCAGTTTTGCATGTCTGTCTATGCTTCCTTTGGGATCGGATACTGTTTTTGAAACGGTGGAATAAAATCTTCGTCACTACCTACAGAAACTGTTTCCTGTGGCTTCCTGCTGTCTGTGGGCCCTTGAGACCGCAACGTAGGGAACTGTTGTTTTACCTTTGACCATACTTAATTTTCAGTAGGGCTGACAGTACGGCCCTTTTAAGAACTGTTTGATACATGTATTGCCTCAATCATACACAACATGGGACCTTCTCCTTGCCATATAATGTCATTAGGAAGGTCTATTACAATTCCCATTTTGGACAATATAGCCATTCCCAAGATTGTGGAAGTGCAAGAATTATGCATCAAAAATAGCCCTTTCACTGGTTCCCCTTGACGGGAGAATTGTACTTGTACAGGTTTACTACCTATGGTTAGACATCCAGAGCCATTAAAACCTGAAATACATGTATATTTAGACAAGTCAGGAGGCAAATGCCTACCTGTCACTGAGACAGCTGCACCTGTATCTAGAAGAACATCTTCCCACAAGTTCTCCTCTACCCAAATATTAATAAGTGGTTGTCCATCTTTCCCTTCTTGAAGTTAGTAAAGAAAGAGAATTGGGTAGGGGGGTCATGCCCCTATAGTAGATCTACTTCCCACCCCAAATCATTGGTGGTATTGGACTGCAAAGAGCATAATTGCAGTGTTTCCTTGACATCTTCACAGTCAACATAAGAAGATTGATTGAGTTCCTGATGCAAGGCTATTTGCTGCTGATAATTAGGATTTACTGGACCCTCAGGAACAAAGACAGAAGGAACAGTTGTATGCTGTGTGCTAACAATATTACCATGTACATTGACAGTAGGTGTCACACCATCCCTTTGCTGTACTGGGAATACTGACTGCTGAGTGTTTGTGGTATATAAGGGTTGTTGGTGTAGCCCTCTATTACCCTCTGTCACATATTGTTGTGAAGTGTACTGCTGTGTTTGTACTTCTGGCTGCATTACCTGTTGCTGTTGTGGTACACATGACTTATCAAAATTGTTCACAGTAAGAAACTTACCCTTTTACTCTTGTTCCTGGTGCCATCTGTGATAATATTTACAATCATTTTTAGTATAACCCACCTGTTTACAGGAATAACAAATAGGCTGTTGGACCCTCTACAGACTGAGTAACTTGAGAAGCTAACTGAGTGGCTGGGGGAGCTGATGCTGCCCGTTGTTGCTCCTGTATAACTTGCCCTTGATATGATTGTCCTATTACCAGCTGTGGGACTTGCTGTCCCTGATTAATCCATCTCCAATGCCCCCGTCCCTTTACTTAATTAACAATGGGTGCAGAACGGGGACGTGCTCTCAGCAATTTATCCACTAACTCTGTGAGTGTATTTGAAGATTCCTCATAAATAAGTTTGATATCCCCTGGGACACCTTCCAAGTGGTCTAAAAAGGAGTGCATAACAGCTTTTTGAAAATTGTCATCTTTCAAATCTTTTTCATCACTGCTTTTAACTAGCATATATGCCAGCTGGTAATGTTCAGCCTGTTCTTCCAAGGAATCGCAGACTGTCATTTGAAACTGATCTAAAAGTGTTGATGTGAGAGATTGCCCTCTAGTGTATGCTAATAATACTGCTGTCATTCTTAGGTGTTTGGTTTGTATTGGATACTGCTTTTTCTGAATATAAGCCATGAAATGCTGAGGAATAAAATTCCAGAAGTAACGCTCAAGTGTATCATTCCATACAGTGCATACAGTTTTAAGAACCCAAGCTTTAAATGTAATCATGTTATTAAAAATACCCTTCTGTTCATCCCACTTAGGGAGAGTTTCTAACATCCTAGACTGATGATAAACTTCAGCAGAAAAAGCAGCTGAGTCTATGATAGGACTGGTAACAGCAGTTTCTAGTGCTTTAGACTGATTTTTCTTTAACAAGGTTTGTAATCTTAAAAGATCTTGAATAGCTAAGTCTGCTGCTCTAGCAGCTAAGTTTGCTGCTCTAGCAACTTCAGATTCCTGTGTGTCTAACTGAGCTCGTAATGTGTTTATCTCAGCTTTATATCAGCTACATCATGCTGTGCGTCAGCCAGTTGCTTGCCATATGTTTCTTGCAAACAGACGATTTTATCAATTAATCCTTCTATAATACCAATAGCTTTACTGCCTTGTTCAATAACAGTTTGTGTAAAGGTCATAATTTCAGTCTGTGAGACTTTCAAAAACTGAGAAAATTCCTTTGTACATTTAGTAGTGTCAGTATCCATTTTACCAGACGCATTCCATTTATCACAGTAAGTCTGAGAGTGACCCATGAGGTCAAGAGCTTGCTGTTTGCTAACTTTAGCAATCCAATATTTAAACTCCTGCAAATCAGACTGTAAAGTACAAACTTTGACATTTGCATCTCCCTCTAATACAATTTTTGCAACAGGATATATAGCAACAGGAACCATTGTCTGTGCTTCAAGCATTACTTTTCTGGTTGAGTTCCAGGTTTTATACAATACGTATATGACAAGGCATGCAAAAAGCAACATTTAAATCATTACAAATGGCACATTTCTGAACATTTTATTTTACTTTAGCCTTACGCACATACCAATCAAAGGTTGCAATCCATTTGCGTAATGTAGGGTTGTCGGTTTTCCCTAACAAAGACTTACAAGTGCTAATATGCTGATCATAACATGTCTGTAAAGAATTCCACACATCTACATATGATTCAGATACATCAACAGTAAAAGATTTGGTGCACTTCTTGGCATTTTCATGAACTGCATTCATTGTTAAAAGAAAAACAGAAGAAAATATTTACCAGAAATGTTCAGGACAAGGTGGCCAGTCTTGACACGGAGAGCAGTTGTGGGAAACGTCTCTGCTGTCTTTCACTAGATGCTGGTGAGACTAATTTTTAGCAGTATAAAATCAAACTCCATATATCACCAACTGTCTGAAAAATAATTTCTGTACTGCCCTGTACTGCGCTGTAGTGTTTGTCCTCCAGTCAATGCTCAAAGTTTTAGGAAGAGAAGAATTGATTCTAAAAAGTCTGCTCTGGAATGTCATACTGTGAGAAGCACCTCTTCAGATCCACCCCCCCCCCCCCAGGTTGTTTGCACTGGACTGTTCTCACCATTGTTAAGATCAAAGTTGTACTACACTATTCAGGTAGTCTATACCTCTACTCAATGAAAAACACTGCTACAGTTCTGCTGTTATGACATTCATTTACTGCATACAACGTTGACATCTAGTTTAACAAATGAAAGGAATACATCAAATGTACTTCAGCTTAGAATAATCAGAGTTTCACCTACAAAAGAAAAAGTCCCAATCTTTATAGTGTCTTCTCTGCCTGATCAGCAGTTTTGGAAATTTGCCAGAATAATGTCTTTCCTCTCAAGCTGGTCTGCTGACAGTTTGTTTTCCATATCTTAGACATTCTGTTCCTGAAAAATGGCTCCTTTTGTCCTTGGCCTATCTTGCATATCATATTGACGAGACACAGCTGCATACAAGAGTGCATCTTGTCTTGCTTGTAGATAATACATTTCACAAGCTGCACAGTTTATAAGAGATAAAACATTTTACTTCTGATTATTAACAGTGAATGCCAAGCTATATGTTTTTGCCAAGAGTTCAAACTAAGTACACTCTACACACTGAAATGCAGAATATTTATTTTACATTTTCAGAAAGAAATCCACTGAAACTCATTCTAACCTGTCTGTTACTCTCAAAGTCACAGCTTCATGCTATTGAAGTTGTTATACTGCAGTTTTTCATGTTTATACCTTACAACATGACAATTAACTTGCCTAATGATTCCTGAGAGATGTTTCCATAACTACTCTCCACTTGAAGTGTCATTGGGTTTTGTAGCTATGAAAACAATACTTATGGGTGCAGTTTATGTAGCAAACCAAGCAAATGACAAGTCAGCCTGGAGGTGTAGCACCGATCTGACAAAAGCCATGTCTTCTCCCTGAGGATAGAGGGATGGGAGCTGTCTTCCACAGGAACAGCCTGTAGTGGGCAATCAGTGTCTTACCTTGGGTGCCTAAACTTTTGGCTGATGATAGCACTTTGTAAGAAGCTGTTGTGGGAAGAGAGGTAGCAGTGGAGCCAATATTTGTACTAAATGCAACAGAAACACTCAGGGTGATTACTGAAAAAAGAAGGAATACTTATCCATTACAGATTATAATATCTTCTGTGCAAATCTTGTCTTCAGCTACTCTTGCAATAAGTGTGACTGATGAAAAGCAACTCCCCACGAGAAAATGATAATCTAGATGGGATGATCTGAGGTCTATGGTGGGAAGTAATGGGAGAATGAATGGGTCAGTAAGACAGAGAGTGGTGTGCTAGATGGTTAAACTGGCGGAGGTAATAAAAATATTCATATTTTAAAGGCAAATCCATTGCAGCCCCAATAAATGTAAACCTTCAATATGATAGTGCTGGACTGAAGAAAAGCAAAAAAATAGTGATGAAAGCTTTTACAGTGCAAAGCATACCGCAGACCAATGTTGTAACAGTCATTTAAATCATTTACAGCATTCTAGTTTAGAACAGATACATTAATAGGCCAAATGTATGGTGATATATAGTTTAGAAAAGGTAACATTTCTTAAAGAACATTTCATCACATTTCATCACAGTGTTCTAAGCAAATGAAAACTGAACTGCAGATAAAGTCCAGTGCATGTACTGAATAAAAAATGTAGTTGCCTGAAATTAGAAAGCTATATTCTGATCGAAGTGTTGTATAATTTCAAATTATATTGAGCACTTTACAGACTTCTGTCATTCTATAAAGGGAAAAGTCCACAGTAAAGCTGGGATTTTGCTGTCAGACTTTCTGTGATATACATTGGCTGTACTGGTAGTCCATGCATGTTGAGTGATAGTGTTTGCACAGTTTGCAGCAATGACCAGAGTTATAGAAGCAGCTGTTTTCTTGAGCTGAGGTAGCAAGGTAGGTGAGTAGAGTTATAATGTTCACCGAGTTATACATCATTACCATGATGTCATGTTTTACCACTGAACAAGCAGGGATCACAATGTGGACACAGAGATGGAGAGTTTCATGGTAAATGCTTTAAACAGACTGTCAGTTTAGCAAAAAAGAAAGTAAGATCACTATGTGGTGCCTTTTTGACTTATTATGCTAAGCATTCCATGAGGTAGGAATTCAGGCAAGTAGCAGATGCAGCAGGTATAAGAATAATGTTGCAACAGGCCTGGATGCCTGGAAAGGAATCCTTTGGAAATGAAGTAAAAGTGGCTGATTCATTTACCTAGGTTAATGCAATGCAGACAAAATGTTGTACATTTGTTATTGTTATTTGATGTAATTTGTGGGTATCAGGCATTCTACTATGACTCTAGCAGCAAAATATAATTATTACCTATCTTCACCCTCAATACAGACAATTTGCTGTCTTTTCACTCTCACATGATCTGCAATTGCAATGCATTATAAAGAAGTTTATGCCAAAAAAGTAATGTGACAAATTACATCAAATTGAAGGAATGTCTATAACTACTTGAGAAAAGACAGGTATAAAAGATCCATTTTTGACACATAGGACATGAAACACATTCATAATGACCTGGACTGGACTATATAAAAGTTTTCTTTTTTTTTTTTATAAATCAACAGGTTTAGATAGCATATCATAATTATCAAATGCTAAAAACAATGATTTTTTAGAAGTGTATACATGGACTATAAACAGCAGTTACAGCATGTACAAACATATTTACTCTTTTTATGAACAAATGTTTTATTATTCTCTTATCCATTATTGTTTTTATGTTTGCTTGTATTTCCTTTTCAACAACATACATAGCCTGAAGTGATGTTTATGGTGGTTTTGATTTGACTCCTGGTAGTTATTACAAATAAACTGCATTAAAAAAAGTTTCTAAAGTACTGAGATTTTAGCAATATAAGGGAAGGTCTTGCAGCACTTTTGTGTGCAACATAATTTATGTTGACTAGCTCTGCATAGTTCCAGCACATGCATAACTGTTGACTTTCATTTAGTAATTGAGATCACATGCTTATTCTGCAGCCATAACTATTTCCTGAAGCTCATATAAAGACATTAAATCTGTAAGACAGCTTTATAGCTGATCTCTGTTTAATAGTTATTTATCTGGATTGCCAGAGGTTATATTCTGGACATATCTTTCTTGTCCAAGTCCATTCTGTCTTCCATGGTTCTGTTCCTGCTGTATTTCATCCTGGTTTGCTTCCAAGGTAACAAGTACCACTGGCATATACTGGGAAAAAAAATGTCCTCAGGGACATCAATTAAATTTTATTTTTCCTTTGATGAAAGGGCAAAAATGTTCTTTTCCTCCCTAATAAAAAGCATCATAAATGTTTGAACAAAAAGCATTTTGACATTGGCAGCTTTTTGCTTAAATAATATCTAGTACAGTCAGCAAGTGAAAGTTACTGACCTCTGCCCAAATATGCCATCTATTGTCGATAGATAAAGTTTTAATAAATAAGACAGAAAGGTGACAGTTTCATAGTTGAATTAGAATTGAGTATGAGTAGAAATGTTCGAGAGAAAAACTGAGTTAGTTCATTCTCAAAAGCTTTAAGTTATTTTTAAAGTTGTGAAAAAGTGCTTTTGAAAGTCTGTGTGTGTGTGTGTGTGTGTGTGTGTGTGTGTGTGTGTGTGTGTGTGTGTGTGTGTGTATGTGTGTGTGTATGCATGTATGTGTGTGTGACATTTCAGTGAGTTTTTTGTTGCTTGAACTGTTGTAATGTAAAACCATTATGCTGTTTTCTAATTTCATTTGATAGAATTTTGATTTTGTCAGTAATCAGAGAAAGAAGGAAAGTACAGGGATGGGAATGTGCATTACCAATTTAACTCAAATGGCATCAGGCTGACAATGTTCCAGTCTCAATCCAAAACAAGACTGTCAGCACCACAAAATGGAAAATTCCACTTAAATTGAGATTTTTTTTTTATTTGTAATGGATATAACTTACAGTGGTTTCAATGCAATAGTGTCTTCTGTTGTGTTTCAACACAGTAGTGTCTTCTTCAGAATGTTACTGAAGAAGACACTGTTGTGTTGAAACGGTGTAACTTATCTGTTGCGAATAAATATTCTACATTTCAGAGGGACGTTCCTTTTTTGTGGTGCTGGCAGTCTCATTTTGGATTGTGTTTGTCTTTTGGATCATCTACACATATTTTGGTGGGCATTGCATGCCTTTTTTGGTTATTTGGCTGTTTCTTTCTCACCATATACCAAAAAGTTAGTAAAATGAGTCTAGCTTTTATTAGTAATAATAATAATAATAATAATAATAATAGAAAAATCATACCACCATGCTTTTTATTATTAATAATAATAATCATCATCATCATCATCATCATCAAATACTATGTGAACCAGTGTACTAAATATAAACAAGATGGCTGGGTTCTGACATAAATTAAGTGCATTTTGACATTTTTAACTGCAAATATTATATATTTATAATAATATATATCAAGTTGCACATCTCCCTCCCTTCCCTACTATGAAAGTGTTATAGCACAGACATAATCAGCTGGGAAAAAATGCCTGGTTTTCTAAGAAAGCCAAGTATTTATTTTGGCAAACTCAGACATACACAGGCATAAGCAACAAGAAACACTGACCAGGTGCATTCAGTTATTTGAACTTCAAAAGTAGCTATTTAAAATTTCAAGTCACATCTCAATTCATTGCATTCCAGTAAATCTAGATAAATTGATATCTAATCGTAACATGAAATCAATAAAATCTAGTAAGAAAATACCTGAATCAGGGAAATAAACCTTTGTTCCGTCCACAGGTAATGTACCTTTATTCATATTTGCAGTTAAGATATTTAAGCTTGAAATACAATATGGATCAAAGAGATGTTAGAGATGAAGAAATTGAAGTTATGGCTCCTGACCAAATGTCAGAAACAGAGTATCAATGTTTGTATAAATATGCTAATTTTGTTCAAATGGACTTGATAACAACAATGTTTATGTCTTTCTTGGCTAAATTGCCTACATGTAAAAGGAAAATAAAATATTATGTTTATGTGCTGAATAAAGTGTCCTTAATATTACATACTTGTATTCTTTTCATGTTACTTGACCTTGAATAATGTGAGTATTGCTGCTGCTATTGAAAATATTTAAATATGTTTCAGATCCTGTTGTCCAAAGGAAGCTAATAAACACTAACGACAACCTTAGTGTGTAAGTAATTAAAGATGTCGACAATGTGCAGGTAGTTTTATTTGTACTTTAAATCCTACAGCTGTTTTAATTCCTTAATAATACCTAGGTCATAAATATATTTGTCTAGCAGCTATACATATACATCTTGTTATAAGAAGTCATAGATGATCTAGAATGGTTATCATTTTTGCTAATGTACAGAAAGGTTAATAAACTCTTGTTCACTCATCATAATAATAAATTTTGTATGCTACCATCCTGCCTGATTCATCACTTCCAACATTTTAAAACTAAGCAACCTGTGAGCAGCTGTCAGTATATTCCAGAATTATAAAGTTTAATAACTAAAACAGGTATACTGCAGACACCACGCTCTTTGAGCACACAATTAGTTATAAAATAAATATTAATTTTAAACATTGGTATCTTGTCAGTGTTTTAAATTGATGAAGGCATAAGAAATCACTTTCCATGGCTACCAAAGGAATGTAAACAGGTTCCCCTTCTCATTCTACATTTAACTTTATGATTCTTTGAGCAACTTCAGTCAAATCACTCTGTTACATACTTTGAACGTCACCACTTTGTTCTATATGACAGTTTATCCATAATTCCATCATAACATTTTTTCCTCAAAATATCCATCAATATTTATATGATGCTAGTATGCATTGCTGAGCTATGCAAAAAGATGGATGCCTAGTATTGCAACTCCACTTTTGGCTACTGCACTATGAGAAAATAGTTCATCTGTTTGTATTAAATTTCAATTGAAAGGTAGTGTGGATGCTGAGTTCATGCCAAAATCATGTTCCTCAGACTGGAAGGGAGGTCAGTGATGCAAATGGGGGCAAAACTAGATTAAATTTTACAGTACCTGCAGGGCCCTGAGGGCAGACTTGAATGAAGTAAGGAAAGATGTTGGACTACTAAAAGAAGCAGCATTGCTAGTAGGAGTACAGACGGATGCTACAGCAGCTGGTTTAACAGATGAAGTGTGTGAGTAAAGAAATAAACAAAGTTCAGGAGCAACACTGCCAAATGTGAAGATTTGGTAAACAGTGGTGATGAAGAGAACGTCAGATTTGTTCCCTTGGCTGAAGAGGCAGAGGGTCAATATTCTATTGCCTTCATAGAAAACTGGATTAAAGAAGTGGAAATGGAAGTATACAGATTTAGAAAACAAGTACCAGATGGTAAACAGTGAATGTTTATATGTAGAGTGCATAGTTACCAATGTAAAGAATGCTTAGTGTAAAAAGGTGCATTGAAAAAATGGACTACAATAACTGGAATGCACCTAAAATTTCTAGAAGACTTCTGTCCCAATACATATGGAAGACATAAACAAATGGTCCCTGTATTCTAGAACATGAATAAAAAAATGAGAAGCAGTGTGGGTGGTACATCTGCATGGCAAAGACAAGTCTACTAGGCTGCAACAATGCTAGAAGTGATTTATATATTACAAATACTCAAGGGTGATGGTAAGATGACAGAAATGGTTGCTCATTCTAGAGTCAATGGATTCAGTATAAAATCAGCACAATGCAAAGGGAATGCAGTATGTGGCAGGAATGGCAAGTCTGTGGCCAGGTAAATAACCCAATTGGAAATGGCTCAGATCCCTGAACAACAGAAAAGAAGTGTGAGCAGAAACAAAGGAGCTATGCAAGAAGAAGGAAGACTGAATGTCAAGTTTGATGAGTACCAGCAGCAAACATATTCCATGAAGGACTTTAAATGAGCTGGATTCCAGAGGAATGCAAATTCAGCAGCTATGTCTGACATAACTTATGTGAAAGGAATAACAAGACGTGATGAAGGTGGACTTTCCAAGATGTCTGCACACTGATTAACAGCTTAACTTCAGCTCTCCCAGTGTGAAAAAACAAACTCAACAACAAGGGTCAGGAAGTTTGTCACTTTTAATAAATTCAGCTACTGGCTAATAAGTACACTGCCCAGATGCCAGCAAAGAAGAAGCTAAGAAATCCTGAAAGAAAATCAGCCAGAAAAGATGAAGAGAAAACTCTGACTTGGAAGAATCCTGAAGCTGTTCAGCAAAAATCAGTTCAAGCTCCAGCTTTGGTGCAAGACATGGCTTCCAATAATCTAGAGTAAAAAACAAGTCAAATGTGCTCAGAGCTGATTAAAATAAAACACTGAATGAGTATATCAAATCAAATAAATGGCTGAAAAAAAATGGAAGAAACTTTAAACAGATTCAGATGAAGTGATAAAACTCAAAAATCAGAAGTCTAAATGAAGAAAAGGCTGGCTGAGCATGAAATTGTTCAAGAGAAATGTTTCAGAAATGGTAGAATTAGAAGACAGAGCACATAGGCAAAATCTGAGTTTGTCTGTTGTACCAGATAAACAAGAAGGAACAGACTGTATTAATTTATGAAGGCACAAATAAGCAACTGGACTGGTATTCCACAGCAGGAAATGTTAATTGAAAGGGCACATCATGTTTATACTTCAAACCTGGCCATGAAAAAGTAACCAAGACCTATATTAATAAAGATACAATCCTACTAGCATAAAGAGTTGAGTCTGACAAAACTGTGGTAAAAGGGCAAAGTATTAAAAGTTGGAGAGAGTACAGTGTTTGTGGAAAATGATTATTCTCTGTACACCAGGCAGAAGAGAAACAAATTTATTCCATGGAATGTCAAGAGGCAGGTGTGAGATTCAAGCTGTTGTATCCGGCTCTCTTCAGAATATATTTTCCTGGAGTATCAAAGTCATTTTTTGATGCAGAGCAGCCTAAGGAGGAAATACAAAAGTTGTTGCAATAAAAAGTGACCAGTCAAGTGGAAGATGATTGTGCTTCTCATCCTTCTGATAATAAAGCACATGGAGAGACTTAGACAGTGAGACCTTTTCCATTGTTCTAAAGGAAAATGCTTGAGAGACATAGGAAAACACAGGAGGTGACTTGAAGATTCAGGAGTGAATGAACCATAGTACAGAGCTGGGAGATGGAGATGAAAAGGAAGAAAAGAAGTCCAGCAACACAGAAATTACCGAATGAATGTGAGACTGCAACGTGTCAGTCACATTTGTGAAATACAGCTATATAACAAAAAGTAAAAAGAGTAGATTTTTGATGACTTTGTTAAATTTGTCATTAATGTTTGAAATGACACTGAGGAGAGGAGAAGAGGAAGTAAAAAGGTAACTATAAGTAAAACAATTTCTGTTCTTAACAATATTCCTAGAAATCTTTTCATGATATAAATTGCACCTTT
Source organism: Protopterus annectens (assembly GCF_019279795.1). Lineage (NCBI taxonomy): Eukaryota > Metazoa > Chordata > Ceratodontiformes > Protopteridae > Protopterus > Protopterus annectens. The sequence continues at coordinate 462,002,418 of NC_056728.1, read as the reverse complement.
TACAATAAAGCATTTCAGTTGTTCTAGTATGTGATAAAGATAGTAAACAGATATATTTTGTTCCTTCTTTCTTCTGTTTTAGTATTAAGTTATGAAACATGGCAGTCGTCAATTCCGATATATGATGTGAAAAAATCAGATACTACAATGACCCTATGCATAGATGCTTAAAAATGCAATTACATCTCCCCTCAAAGCATCTCCTGGACCATGCATGTACAGTGCTGCCCACAGGGACCCAGATGTGTGTGTAACTTTGAGTAGACATCCACATGATACTTAGCAGGTTTCTCATCACACAAATTAAATTAAGTGATTCAGAAACAATAATGAAATGAGCCCTAATTAGCATACTAACCATGCCCTGCCAGGTGACTTTGCATGATATAAGCACAATAAGAAATTCAGAGCCTCATCGCACTACAGGAGAAACCTCTGAAGCTTAGAGTTTGATTCCTGCATAAGGTAAATTTGAAAAGAAAACTTTCTTCAACAAAAATATATCTGTGTGTATACAGTAAGTGCTACATCTTACAACTTCATTCATTTGTACTAGTACTGCTGCTTTTATAAGCAATTCACCCTGTTGATGATAAGAGATGCAAGTAGGGTTGCCACCTTTTCAAAATCCAAAAATGGGACATTTTTGGTACAAATGTCAGATTATGCCAGCCAAAACATACCCACAGCCAGTACAAAGGACAGAACTTCACTTTTTTGCCTAAATAAATTCATATCCTTGTAGCATTTTAGTTGCTTATATTATTTCTTATAACATTTAGGTGTTTCATTTACAGAATTAACTGTTTTACGCAACTATTACATAAAATATAGGAAATAATTTTGTCCTAAAATCTCAGGACATTTACCATTTTTATAATTTTTTTCCATGACACAACTGCCCAAAGACGGACTGTCCCTCACAAACTGGGACAGGTGGTAACCCTAGATGTAAGTTTGTCAATATGTGCTGTCCAAGATGTACTGAGAGAGGATTGCAAGTGTACAGCAATTACTGGGCTGAGGATTGTTACCTTCGAAGGGAAATACATCCCCAAAAGTTCATACTTGCAGCACTGCTTAATACAAAATTGAGTGTTGTATGAACTGCACATATTTCAGTAACCACAATAGTTGCAACAGTAATAGTTGCAGTCATGTGTCCTTGGTCAGTTGCAGTTCTGTGATTGCTTTTAAGAGATATGTGCTCAGTAATTCTAGATATCTGGCATTACATAAAGAATGTGAATACAGATATATAACTGTCAGACACAAAAACAGCATATCATATGGCCAAGCATGATATTAGAGGTGTAAGGGTCATGCTGTTAATTACATTGTTTTCCATACCAACAGAGCAATGCCTAAAAAATAGGCCAACCAGAAACAGAATAATGCATCTGTTGGGACATCATTATGCACATGTAAAGCAAAATTCTCAGATATGGAGAATGAGGTGCAACTTCAAGCCATCCATCTACATGGCTGATAGCACTTGGGCCTACATGCAACCACCCAGTCCTATTGTGACTGTACCTGGGAAGAAACTGTCACCAGCGTGAATCTGGTTAGTGGACAGAACCACTCTTATGAGAAGATGCACTACAGGGCCACCAGTATTCACACAATGAACTACTATTTACCCCCCATTATAAACTACCTGTGAGAGTTGAAAATGTTTTACTAAGATCGAAGCAACCCTCTCACAAACAAACAAAAAAAAAAAAAAACAGATTGTACATTCCCTCAGCAATCCCTAACATTGTAAAGTGAAATAGTCAGTCTGAACATGATCATTTAACTGAGTTCAAATTTACAGCAGGTGCAGCTCTATGGCATGGCATTTATACATTTCTGTATTGCTGCACCATTTTGTTTTGCCTCATGTTAATACATGGCACAACATTATATGGTCATTACCATAGTTAATACATGGCACCACATTATATGGTCCTTACCATATACCATGAGAAGGATCTTCTTGGGCTGCTTGCATTGCAGAACCTGCTTTTCTGAATTGTGCACACCCTGCCAGTGGCCTTTCAGCATTGCACATGCACCCATCGTGATGCAGCAAAGTTTTCTGCATCTGGTGGGGCTCTGAGGTTATCTCCTGATGTTGAAAATCCCTGTGCTACTAGGGTGGTTTTTGAGGAAAAGCATGCCTCAAAACTACAAATTAGATAAGAAAGAGCAGGTGATAGACTGCTGCATTGTCTATTCCCCAGCTAGCAATACCATTTCTTAAGGCCTATTTGAAAACCTAAGTTTTAGCGTAATTGAATACCTTCCTCTGTGCTTTTGACCTTACATTCCAGGATGGAATAAGTAAATAAAAGTTGCTTAGTGCCAAACTCTCAGTAAAATATTTTTTTAACACATTCATTCTGGTTCTGTTTTAACTTCAAAGAAACCAATAAAAAGAAGATATAATTTGTACTTTATTTCCTTCATACACTATGTTTTCATAAATAAAAAAAAATACATAAATAGAAAGCCCACACTGGAGCCCTGCAAAAGGTAGATGAGCTTTGTATGGTTCAGGTGTTTGATATTATTAATATCATGTACAATATAACATATACAAACTCTTACATCTCATTCTTGGCTTCACCACTTGTGAGATAACTAATCTACCCACCCACAGTGCATACTATTGATGATATTGTATGTTTCTTACTTCTAAACCAAAAATGTTTAGTTTGATATCTTGGATTGTAATTGATATAGTGTAGTTTCCTCATTACAAAACAATCAAAACCGCAATTAGTGAAAACAAAACATTTTGAAATTTAGGTGTCTCCATGGTGGCAAGTCTAATACAGATATACAGATATATATGTGGGCTCTCTCTTTTATTCGATACAACAGAATGTGTGCTTGCCCAGAGCAGCTTCTTCCAGCAATACTAAGTTCACACTTGAATTGTTTTACAATGCATCAACCAGATGTAAACTGATTTTAGCATTAAATTGCATGATGAGACTTATGCTGTATACAAACACAATAATTTGTGAATTCTGACATGGATTATGTTGATCTAATTTTATCTTTATAAAGGTTCTGCTTCTTTTAGTTTATTTTAGGTGATTAGAAATTGAACATATTTGTCTCATTTGTGATTACTTTATTTAGTTTTTTTGGTGTTTCAATGAAAGTCCTCGCCAATAAATTTTCACAATGTGTTTATCAATGAAAGCTCATTGGCGATTTAGAAGAGTGGTTACTACCTAGAAGCTGTAGTTTTATTGGCCATTTTGGGTCAATTCTAAACTCCTTGATCTCTCTCTCTTAAAACCCGGCTGCCTCGTGGTTTTGGTGTCTTTTCAGGCTTGCTAGTTGTTGCTGAAGCACCTACCAAGAGGAGAAAATGCTGAGAGAAGTAAAGGAGCCACTTTTGTGATTTTAAGTATTTTCTTCTGATTTTTTGTTAAGTTTTACTGCTTTGCCGCCTACTTTTTGGCATTTTCCGGCTTGCTAAAGTTTATATCTGTAACAGTAACAGTACTTGGAGCACATCTAGAGCCTGTTTACTGCATTTTCTGTGTTGCACTTAATTTAAAACCATTTTTTTCTCTAAAAACTGCATTTTACCTGATTTTGGCCTAGCACTCAAGTGTGGGGTAATTTATTGCACTGTTGTGATTATTTTGCTGCTTGTGTATCTCTGCTATCTTTAAACTACAACAAAAAGAAAAAAAAAAAACTTTTTTCCCACTTTCTGAAAGTTAAGAAAGTTCAGTTACAGATTTGCTTTTCTGAACTGTTTGGAAGTTTCTAGAAGGCCAGTGCTTGCATGGGCTAAAGGGAAGCCTCTGTGTTCACCAGTGGGAGTGGTTAACACTGAACAGCCTGCCTGTCCCTGGAGGAGTGGTTACTACCTAGAAGTTGTAGTTTTATTGGCCATTTTGGGTCAATTCTAAGCTCCTTGATCTCTCTCTCTCTTAAAACCAGGCTGCTTCGTGGTTTTGGCATCTTTTTAGGCTTGCTACTTGTTGCTGAAGCACCTACCAAGAGGAGAAAACGCTGAGAGAAGAAAAGGAGCCACTTTTGTGATTTTAAGTATTTTCTTCTGATTTTTTGTTAAGTTTTACTGCTTTGCCGCCTACTTTTTGGCATTTTCCGGCTTGCTAAAGTTTATATCTGTAACAGTAACAGTACTTGGAACACATCTAGAGCCTGTTTACTGCATTTTCTGTGTTGCACTTAATTTAAAATCGTTTTTTTTCTCTAAAAACTGCATTTTACCTGATTTTGGCCTAGCACTCAAGTGTGGGGTCATTTATTGCACTGTTGTGATTATTTTGCTGCTTGTGTATCTCTGCTACCTTTAAACTACAACAAAAAAAAAATCTTGCTTTTTTCCCACTTTCTGAAAGTTAAGAAAGTTCAGTTACAGATTTGCTGTTCTGAACTGTTTGGAAGTTTCTAGAAAGCCAGTGCTTGCTTGGGCTAAAGGGAAGTCTCTGTGTTCACCAGTGGTAGTGGTTAACACTGAACAGCCTGCCTGTCCCTGGAGGAGTGGTTACTACCTAGAAGCTGTAGTTTTATTGGCCATTTTGGGTCAATTCTAAACTCCTTGATCTCTCTCTCTTAAAACCCTACAACTCTCTTTTTGCGCAGTTTGGCGCACTGAGCAGCGCCGCCTAAACAGGTTTAAACTATTCCAGGCTCCACAAAGTCTGCTCTTCACTTTTTCCCTTAGAACTGTTCAAACTCACAAAGTAATCACTCTATTCTCTTTCTAAAGCCCTGCACTTGCTCAGCTCTTATAAGGAAACACTAACTAACTAAAGCACTACACCCTCCTTGACTACTCATAAGTATTAGACTCCCGATTGGTCCTTCCTGATCAAGTGAAAAATCAGTTCCCTTCCCTAATCTGATCAGTAAAAAAAAAAACAGTTCCCTATACTAATCTGGTATGTCCAAGGGTCAGTTTCAAAGTTACTCTCTGGTCTAGCTGGTGAATCTGGGAGTTTTGAGGCAATGTTACAATTGCCTTATGTACACAGATAACCCTCTCCTCCTTCCAACAAACTCTAATTCATGTGAGAGATGCAGTTACACAGCCAAACTGGAGGCAGAGCTCTCTCAACCCAAGACTGGCACAGTCACTCAGGAGGAAAAGGTAACCACCCACACCACAAATCCAGTCTCACACAGACCTATTGCATCTGCATACCCAACACATAAACACGCAAAAACATACTCGGAGGCTCTAAATAAAAATCTGCCTAAACAGCAAAGACCTCCTAAGCAGATATCCAAGCAACAGCCACCCCCTCAACAATACCCACAAATCACATATCTCACAAAATCAGTGTGCCTCACAGTCACAGCCCATAAGGCCAAACAACACCCCAAATACACTTGTTATAGGGGACTCCATTGTCTGGCACACTGACGTCCCACTCACCAGACTGAACAAGGAGAAGGTCATTGTCCATGCTGGTGTGAATGACCTGAGACGTACCTCCCTGGACTACATGAAAAGAGATATAGAGGAGCTCTCTGACCATGTAGCCCAGGCTGGTATGTCCCTGACCTTGAGCAGCATCTTGCTCTCACCAAGAATGCCTGACGTACAAACCCATGCCAAACCCAGAATTAATGGACATGCTCCACCTCAAAAAATCCAAGTCCCTTAGAGCTACACGCTCCAGGGACCTAAACCTTAGCACAAAAATAAATAGGACATGCTGGAGGGACAGATTCATTTCCCAAAGACTCCCCTCACTCTGGAATAGAATCCCAATTCATGTAAGATATAGCCCCTCCCTGACCCTCTTCAAGCGAAATTTGGACGTGTGGATGGGAAATCACAAATTCACCCAGGGATCTCTCCTGTGTCCCTGCTAGACAGAGGCACAGTAAACTAATCTTAAAAGGGTACCTTCTGTGACCTACTTTACAGAGGCACAGTAGGCTAATCTAATAGGGAGGTGGAAGCCAAATACACTCTGGCTAGGCTTATAAATGCCCTAGGGCAGATAGCCTAATATCTGCCTATGAACCTATGAACCTATCCTATCAGCCAAGTCAGTAGTTACTGACTCACAAATTAAAATGCTTTACACATTAGTTACAAAAGCCTAACAACCCTGTCACTCCCTAGGTTCTTGCTGTTACAAATAGCCAACACTTCAGAGCTCAGATATAGCCAGAGAAAAGCACAAAAAAAACAAAGCCTTGGATTTGCAAATTACCATTCATTATGAATTCTCTAGTCATGGACATTTTTAATATTAACTTGAGCTCCTACTCAAAACAGTGGCAAAATTCAAAATTTGATTACCAAATGTCATTGCTTAGAGGACTAGTTCAACAGAAATATCACTTCTGTAAATGAGTGAAATCTTTTAATAGTTTCACAAAATCTACAGTCTAATAATAAAAGCCAGCAATACAAACTCAGCACTTCAGTATGCCATATTACAGACTGACTTGAATAAATCCAACACAAAGCAGCTTCAGACATGTAACTTTTCAGCAGAACATTTTTTTGTGGTATCATCATCCATCAATGACGCATCACCTATCTAAATTCATATCTGTTTCTGTTAGCATCAGTACTAATCCAGTTTATATTATGGATGCAGAACACGATGTAATCTACTACATAGGAAGCCTTAAACTGATACAAGCACTCAACTCTCCTTGTTAATAAGGAGAAATTAATCATAGACACTAAACAGCCTATAACTGCAAAGTACCTTGCCAAGGTAAGGGAAAACAGCTCTTGTACTTTACAAAAGAAACACCGAACCAAGCATGTCCAAGGGTCAGCTTCCGGTGATTTCTTCTGTCCACCTGGTGAATCTGGGCATACTGGGGCAATGCAGCAATTGCCTCATGTACACAGACAACCCTCTCCTCCTACCACCCAACACTACAACCTGCGAGAGATGCACTCACATCGCCAAACTGGAAGCAAAGCTCTCTCCACCCAAGATCATGCTAGACAGTCAAGAGGAGAAGGTTGACACCTGCATTACACCTCAAGCAACACATATCCTTTCAAAACTTACGCCACCAACATCCACACATAGTAACACTAAACCCACTTATGCGGAGGCCCTTAACATTAACCTGTCAAAGCAACAAGGACCTCCGAAGCTGAAATGCAAATAAACACCAATCACAACCAAAGAGTCACATAGCTCACAACACCAGTGTGCCACCCAACAACCACCCCTAAGTCAAGACAACGTACCCAACACTTTAGTCATAGGTGACTCTATAGTCAGGCACACTGATGTCCCGCTCATCAAGCTGAACAAGGAGAAAATTACAGTCAGCTGCCTGTCAGGTGCCAGGATCCATCACATTACGTATGCACTGAAGTCACTCCACAACAAGTACAAATATGACTCTGTCATTGTCCATGTTGGAGTGAATGACTTGAGACGTACCTCCCTGGACTACATGAAAAGAGACATGGAAGAGCTCTCAAATCATGTGGCCCAGGCAGGTATGACCCTAGCCCTGAGTACCATCCTGCCTTCGCCCAGAATGATACCACAGTATAAGGACAAAATGATATACTTCAACAATTGGCTAAGTTTCTGGTGTCATTCAAAGGGGATCCATTATCTGTCTGCCTGGGATGACATGATCAACAAACCACAATGCTTTGCCAGAGATGGTCTGCATCTGTCACCCCTGGCATTCAGGTTCCTGGCTAAGGCTCTTGCCACCCCTATAGTGCCTTTTTTAAACAAGGCTCAAAGGACAAAACCACCACCATGACAGATATAAGCATGCAAAATCTGAAGGTAATGCTACTCAATGCTAGAAGTCTAAACCTCAAAATGCACTCTCTTGAGGCACTCCAAAAATGGAAAACATTGATATTTGTGCAGTAACTGAGACCTGGTTCAAGGTTCCAAAGAGCATCCCTGCAATACCATGCTACAACTATTACCACACTTTTCGTCCACCAAACCAGGACTAAAACACTAAAGGCGGAGTGTCCATATTCACCAAGGATATTCACACCTCCAGGCTAGTTGCCCAACACAATGCATCTGAAATTCTACAGGTTCAACTAACACTAGGTAAGACTGCAATCCAAATTGTAGCTTGCTACAGATCCCCCACCATGCCCCAAAATTCTCACTACACCTTTCTAAACCTACTGGAAAATATTAAGATGCAACCAAACACCCTAATACTGGGTGATTTCAACTACCCTGCCATTAATTGGGAAAACTACTCGGGTACCAATACCTTTGCCCAATGGTTCTTGGAATTCATAAATTCCAATGCCCTGGATCAACTAATCCATAGTCCCACCAGGGGCTTAAATATCCTAGACCTGGTCATTACCGACATGGGAGATTGATGCTCCACACCAGTGGTCACCCCCTCGTTGGTCAGGTCTGACCATAAGCTAATCACCCACATCCCACCCCCACCCCCCAGTAGGGAAACCACCATAATAAACCTCTCCAAAGCTAACTTCATGCTACTAAAGTCAGAAGTGACAAACTTCATGACACCCATGCAGACAAGAACTGAAGGTTCGACTGCTGAATCCTTCACTGAGGCACTGTACAAGCACATCCATTTGTGCATGAATCGTGCCATTCCAAATAGAACCAAGATACTCTCCTCCAAAAAAAGGAAGCCAATCTGGTGGTCCCCTGCCATAAACAAACTATACAACATTAGGAAGAAACTGTTGCAGAAAAGAGGAAAATCCCTGGATGCAAACTACTCCCTTACCAGCCTCAGTAAGAAGCTGAGATCCCTCATAAAATCCTCTAAAGCTAGTTACGAAAATAAAATTGCCAAAGATTCCAAGGACAACCACAAGGCATTCTATAACTATGTCAAGAATCTAAATGGCAATGCTCAGATCTGCTCTGAGCTACAACAGAATGGCATTAAATATACTGATCCCAAGGATATTGCCAATATCCTGGCAGACTGATTCATTGCCAACTTCACCCCCCAAAAGGGCCCATTTCAATACCAAAAGATTGCCAAATTCCAGTAATCACGGCCACACAGGTAAAAAACGCACTCTCCAAAGCTAAGAATACAGCATCCATGGGACCAGACAACATCCCTGGCTGTGTACTACATGAACTACAAAGTACACTAAACACCGAAAGTGTGATACGGGACTTAAGGACACAGGTGGGCAGTGGTCTCACCTTCAATAACCACATCACCACAACAATCAGGAAATCCTTCTATGTGGCACACCTCATCGCTAAGGGCTTTTCATCCAGAAAAAAGGAGGTCATTGTCCCACTGTACTCATCCCTCATTAGACCCATTATAGAGTACAACGCCCTGTTTGGTATGTACCTCACAAGACATCTGCAACAACAGGAAAGGTCACAGAAATACCTCACTAAAAGAATCACAAGCCTAAAGCAGATGCCATATGCTGACCGCCTAAAAAAAAACTCCAGCTATACTCTGTTGCATATCGCCAACTTAGAGGGGATCTCTGCATTACATACAAGGCCATGTCAAACCCAGAGCTGTTGGACATGCTACACTTAAAGAAATCCCAATCCCTCAGAGCCACATGCTACAGGGATCCAAACCTGGTCATCACAATGAACAAAACATGCTGGAGGGATAGGTTCCTGACCCAGAGACTCCCCATACGCTGGAATAGACTGCCCATACATGTCAAGCTGAGCATCCCTTCAGCCCTCTTCAAAAGGAACCTCAATGATTGGATGGAAGATAGGAAATTCAACCCGGGGATCACATCAGTCAGCTTGTTAGACAGGGGACCAGGAAAGTAAATATTCTGGGAAGAAATAGCCAGGGAATTGTTATGGCTAGGCTTGTATAGGCCCTAGGGCCGATAGCCTAGTACCAACCTATGAACCTATGAAACTATGAACTACCAAAGCCAAATGTGCTCCAGCTACAGGTTCCTCAATCTTATCTAATGGAAGGATGCAAAGCCCTGCTGTCAAGAAAGTCACAACATTTCCACAAGAGAATGAGTGTCAGTCAATGTATCCACGGGGTTTTAGCAACACCTGGCTGATGATAGAAGGTAAATCCACCAAGAAAAAAAGCAAGACAAATAACCGACCCTTGGACCCTACAGCTATAACCGCAAAGCAATACCAGAACTCAGTGCACTACCGCACTACAGGCAGATCGCGCCAGGGATACTTCCCTCAACTTCTTTGCTAAAGACAATACTCTGAATGGGATTTCCTTATTTTGAGACTGCTGCTGCCAGGGATCACTATCATTCCTCACTCTCTGTCTCTCAAACACACACACACACACACACACACACACACACACACACACACACACACACACACACACACACACATACACACACACCTTTTCTGTTTCATTTATTTTGCTAAACAGCGAGTATAAAATAAAAGCTCCATCGATCTCACGCTTCACTCTCTCTCATATACACATACGTAGTCTCTTCTGCTTTCACACACACACACACACACACACACACACACACACACACACACACACACACACACACACACACATACAAATTCTGCTTTCATGCACACATTCACACATGCAAAACAGAAACATAACCACATACGTACACACATAAACAAACTACATACACAGATATAACATAAGCAGCAATGGCAACCGCTCCTATTGTACTGTTGCGTACACTATATTCTATGCTGTTAAGTGTGAAACAGAAAAAGACAGGAAAAGAAAATCCAACAGCAGAAAAAAGAATGCTTCAACTGCTCAAGTCCCTCTTTGCATGAAGCATGAGGTCTGACCTATGACACACACACACACACACACACACACACACACACACACACACACACACACACGTATAGGAATCAGAAATCTAGAGCAATTGATAATAGTTTTTCAATCTTACTCACAAACACTGGCTAATCTACAATGTATGTACTGTACCTGTGTACTATGTATGTATTCTACCTACATTCCAAAGTTCAGCTGTACACCACAAATCTATTACTTACCTTTATTTTTAAAATTAATATTTTTTTGATTGTTCTCTCCACTGTAACTGTTTGTGCCGCATAAAACATGTCTCTTGTAATTTGTGTGTATACTGATTGTGTCTAAATAACTAAATGTGTCTGTAATTTTTCTTTGTGGAGCTTTTCTCCCCGGGCCTCTGCTGAAAAAGGGCCTTTTCGGCTCAGTCAGACACCCCCGGTTAACAAATGTAAAATAAATAAATAAATAAAAATATTCCCTTGATAACAGTCAGAGGATGAGTGCCATTCAGCCTAAGGTAGGTCAATTTAAGGTAAAACATGAAAGCTCATAACCTCAGGGGAAGAACAACCTGTGGCAAAGATACCAAACCTAGACACACACACACACACACACACACACACACACACACACACACACACACACACACACACACACGTATAGGAATCAGAAAGTCCGATACGGTAACTGAACTGCAAGCTACAGTAATCCCTACAAAATTATGTTGAAAATGTGCTTACCTAAAATTTCCCTTGCTGTCTTGGGATTCATAGTTAATTTGAATGCTGAATCTTCTGTGGTTGCAAGACACTTTGGTAGGAAGTTAGTCTGGAAGGGTCACACTCATGCTAAACATGCACTTGTTTGCTGTGAAGAGGGATCCTGTGGCAAGCTCTGTGTAATCTATTCTTCTCTAAAGAGAAAGGGAGCAATGCTGCTACAGGAACCCCTATACATTACCCCCCAAAAAAGAATTGTGATGTGTGGAGGCGGAGATGTTATACAGGTGGCCATGATTACATAAATCTGATTGGCTGCTGCTGCGGGATAAAGTCTTTGATTTTTTTATGACACCCGTAAGTAAATTTAAAAATTTAGATAAGTTAGACTCTTTTTCATTTACTGCAGGTGAAGGAAGTAAGGAAGGGAGTGTGTATTAGTCACTGGGGCAACTCTGTACTTAATGTAATGCAATGCAGACAAAATTGGCTAGCTGCGAAGGATTACAGCCACAGATAGCCGATTTTCTCTAAAAAATCCTGTATAAACTATCATCAACTCCACTGTAAAAATAAAGTTGAGAAGGTACTTAACAAAGTTCAGGTACCTTTTCAATTTAGTTTTCGGCAGTGGAGTTAATCTAGGCTTGTAAACATAGTCTCGCTACCAGATATCACTTGGATGTAATGTACAAGGATAGCTATCGCCTCAGGGAGCACTCGGGTGTAACCTCAGATGCATCTTGTGATGGTACTCGGGTTTAATGAGTTAGTAGCTGAAAAGGGGTTCTGGTGGCAGTACTAACTACCTTATGGTCTGGGCAGAAGGGGGCATAGCTAGTAAACCTGTATCAGCCTTTTCCAGGTGTGTGTTTGTGTATAAATCAAATCTCAAAGTGTGTGTGTATGTCAGCTGCTTGGGAAAGGACACGAAGCACTGGTTGGACAGAGAGACTGCTGGGAGGACTTGACTTAGAACCCTGGCTAAGGACTCAACTCTATAGCTGTGCCAGTGGGGAGTCTTATTAGAGATCTAGAGAGAGAGGTAGAAACCAGCCCCAGACTGACTGTGATCTCTGTGTGCTCTTAAGGGAAATTGTGCTTTACTGTGTGTGTTCTTGTCATCCTCCCAATGTGCACGTCCCTCACTGGTGCTAGTGGCCAAGATTGATGCTCCTTGATTACTGGGCCAGTGCAGGGGTGTCACAGTTGTCACAAAATGGGACTGCACCTGTGTTATGATACTTTCTTGTGCTTTTGTGGTGTGCAGTTGCTGTTATTGTAGTCACTGTTATGTTTCCTAATGAGCATGCCTAATATAATGATGCACGCCACTTAGCACAATGTCATGGTATAGTTTTTGTCATTTGTTCTTCTTTTTCTAAAAGGTAATAGACTTAGACTCTGGAATGTTGATATTGCCAGTACTTATTTATTTATTTACTTATTTATTTATTTATTACAGTTTGTTAACCAGGAAAGTTCATTGGGCCAAGGTAGCCCGTTTTCAATGGAGGCCTGAGGAGAAAAGCTCCAGACAGAAAGACAATATTAAAAATATTCAAAAGTAATAACTAGTACAGCATACAAGAGCAACAAATTAACTACTGCAGACAGAAAGATAATATTATAAAAAAAACATTCAAATATAAGAACTAAATCCATCACTTGTAAGATATTTACAAGAACAACAAATTAATGCTCAATTAGTACATCATAATCGTAGACAAAATAATTATTTATGCAATGGCAGAGTTCTGAGTAGGATAAGCTAGAGATAGGTGTCAGGATTCAGGTAGGATGAGTACAGGAGCATTCCCAAAGAGAGGAGAGATAAGAGTGGAGTAAGGTTTTAAAGGAAGGGAGATTCTGGGTAGTTCTAATGTGAGGGGGAAGAGAGTTCCATAATCTAGCAAGGGAGAAGGATAGTAAGAGTTGCCCTGGTGAATGTAAAGGCTTGTAGAGTTCCAAGAGGTGTTGATTTCTGGATCTTAGTGTTCTGTGTGGCTGGTGGAGTTTTAAGGAAGAGGAGAATGATGGACAGCTAGAGGGTTTAAAAATTAGCTTATCTGCTGTTAGTTGAATGAAAGTTAGGTAGTTTGGGAGTTCCAACCAGTTTAGATTTCAGGGTTGATTGGAGATTACTGAGTAGTGGGGCTCCATACGAAAGGGAGGGGATGAGGTAGGTGGTAGATAGGAGTTGTCTAGATGAAAGAGAAAGGTAGCGTCTGTGAGGATAAAGCATTCCGAGTTTTTGATGGTTTTTTTTTATATTGGTTTGTGGGTGGATGTCAAACTTGGTCATCAATAAGGACACCAGAAGTTTTGCATGGGGAATTATTTCAATAGATGTCTTGTTTAGACTGAGTATAGAGAAGGATGCTTTGTCAACAGCAGTATGTCTAGAAGGGGAAAAAATCATTATTTTGGATTTGAAGGCATTAAGGGCTAGATGGTTGTCAAGCATCCAGGACTCAGTGGAGGAGAAGGCCTCTTGAGCAAGGTTAATTCATTTGGGTAGAGGTTTGGTAGAGCAGATGATAGCAGAGTCATCTGCGTATTGTACGAGTTTAGCATTGGGGATCTTTTGGTGGAAATCATTAATAAAAATAGTAAATAGTAAGGGACCCAATATAGAGCCTTCAGGAACACCTGTTGGGGTGTGAAGGAAAGAGGAAGTACAGTAGTTCCATTTTACAGCTTGTTCCCTGGCTGAAAGATAGCTGGTGAACCATATGATAGAAGAAGAGGAGAGGTTAAGATGAGAGAGTTTAGAAAGGAGGAGCTCATGGGAGACAGTATCAAAGGCCTTGGATAAGTCGAGGAGGAGGGTAGAAACTATGTTACCGGAGTCATGAGCAGAATTGAAGATTTTGAGGAAGGAAAGGAGGACAGTGGTGGTGCTATGTCCTGGTCTAAACCCATGTTGTGTAGGAGTCGATAGGTGGTTGTCAAGTAGGTAGGGTAAAAGTTGCAGGTGGATACATTTTTTGAATATCTTGGAGACAGGGGACAGAATAGCTATAGGGTGAATGTTAGAGATTGAAAAGTTGTTACCTTGTTTGTAGAGGGGGATGATGAAGGCTTTTTTCCAGAGGCATGGTATGTAGGATTCCTGGATGGAGTGATTTATTAGGATGCTGATGGGAAGGGCTATGCCATCAGCGGCTAGTTTGAGAAAGTTGGATGGAATGTCATCTGGGGCATTAGAACAAGGTTTTAACTTTGGTAGGAGTTATATTGTGGGTAGGAATGGATTTCAAAGTGAAAGGGGAGGACTGAGAGTTATTGGTTTCAGATATGTTAGGGGGGATATTATTAGGGAAAGATGAGGTGAGTTTGCCTATGGAGTCAATGAAAAAGGAGTTAAATTGGGTAGCCAGGAGGAGATCAGGTGAGTCTGGGTCAGGGCAGGGATTCTTTTTCTTGCCTGCAGATAGTATTGATGCAGTGCTACTCCAAAATTTTTGGGGGTTGGTTTTATGGTTATTTTGAAGTTTAAGATAATAGGATTTACAGTTGATGGCTATTTGTTTTTTACACTTGATTTCGTAGTTGATTGTATTCGACAAGAGAGTTGGGAGTTTTGAATTTTTGATAGTATTTCCAGGTTTTGTCTCGGAGATGCATAAGGACTTTTGTGTCTTTGGTTAGCCAGGGGGCTGTTTTGGATTTGAGTATTCTGGTTCTGCAAGGGGCAAAGCAGTTAAATAGATCAGTGAAAACTGTATTGAAGTGTGAGACAGCAGCGTCTAAAGGAAGGGACCTTAGAGGGTTCCAGTTTATCTGTTTTAAGGCACTGGAGAAGATTTGAGGATTGAAATTTTGCATGGTGCAGGTTGTAATGTGTTTATGCTGATGGAGCAAGGGGGAAGGGGAATGGTGTATGTAGGCAGGGAGATGGTCACTAAGGGAGTCAGGGAGAGTACCAGTATCAGAATTTTGGTTTGGGTGGGAGACTAGTATCCAGTCAAGGATGCTACCTGTGGTGTAATCTTTATTTGGTCTAGTAGGAGTTTTGATTAGCTGTGTGACTTGATATAGGTTAATGCTTTGAGAAGGGGTTGATGAATCAATGGAAGTCCAGTGAATATTGACATCCCCTAATATTATTGTCTCATTGTTTATGTTGGAAGTAAACCAGGCAAAAATATCTTCTAGAATAGAGATATTGTTACCAGGTGGTATGTACAGGGTGGCAAAGCTCAGTGCATATGGCATGGCATAATTCCACTCACATATATGTGTAATATTTAATTAATAATGACATGATAGTTTGCCTACGTCCCCTGTAGCTGTTGTCATTAGCCAGTACTGCTGGCATGTAAGTTAGTTTGGCCTAAGTCTTGTATGGGCTACCTATCCATTTGAGTTATTTATACCACACATACATACATATATACATACAGCCTATGCATAGTGATATACTGAGATTCCTACTCACCCATTCCAGCTGTCAAAGGACTGAGCACACATGACTTTTGCTTTGATTTATGTGCATATTAATACATATATCACACAACTATAACCCTCATTTTTGCAAGTGCTTATATCTCACATCTGCTATAGTTAGACAACTGCAAGCATGGATAGCAGAACAGTATTCCGATATTATGCTGGTCAAAGTAAAAGTTCTGCATATGTGTCATGTCCTTCTGGATTGCAGCACATACATACTCATATATGAATAGCTACACTTTCTGCCATTCACGTCATGCATGTTGCTGCCACAAATGCCTTTTTCCAGAATTAAAAGTATTATTCCAATAATCTTCATTAGGTGTTTGTGGTTCTTCTCGTTATGTCTCATTGTTGCAGGTGTGTACGCTGCCATTGCAACTTCATTATTGTTTCCTTGAAACACATAAGACCATGAATGGGTTAAAAAACCTGTATGTGCGTTCTAACAGCAATCATGTGTATGTAAATTATTTCCTTTGATTACTTGCGCAGTATACACCACAATAGCAGAGTAGGTCCATACATCTGTGCCATGGGTGTAGCTCGGCATAATCAATGTACTTTTCTGTATACATTGTCCTGAGCATGTATGAAAAAATGTATAGTGGAGACAGTATTTAAGTTTTTATAACCAGCTAAATTCTCATATAATGTATATTCCTATATAACACATGCTTTGCTAAGGCAGTTTTACCTGTAAAATATGCTTTTTGTGGTTACAAGTGCCAAAAGGTGACAAAAAACTAAATTTCTGTAGTACATAGGGCAACAGTTTGAGAGCTGAGTATATTTTCAAATAATAAAAAGGAAATGTTGACAAAAGGATGTGAGAGGGACACAGCTACAGTGTAACAAAGGGAGTAAATGGGATACACGTGAGGTGAGATAACACTTGGCAAGGCAAGCAGATACATTATGGGCTATTGCATATACTGCAGGTAGTGCAGATGCAAATCAGTTGCGTAACCAGGAAGTTATATGTTATGACTAATATTTTGCTGTTTCCCCAGTGACATGGGATTACTTGTATAGCTGTCAATAATTTTAATTGGTGATATTTGTACATTAACCTGCTTATATAAATACATGTTACTGATTAAGTTCCCTCGGCCTCATAGGTATGTACTTCAAGGTGCCCTTGCCTTGTATTTTGCTGTCATTGAGTGCTCACTTACAGAGGTTGAGTTAATTTGCAACCTGTTGTTTATATCCTGTGCTGGAACCTCTCTGCACATCAATGTGGCTGCTAGCATGTGTTCTGGCCACAAACATGTGCTTCGTCGCATTTAGGGTTGCTTAGTGGATTTCATATTTGATGAGCATTGCTGTTCATCACACTAACATGAATGAAAAGTGTAGATTTAGCTCAACATGTACATGCTTGTTAATGAATCCCCAGGAATGAGATGTTGATAGTATCACAAACATTTTAATATCTTTAAGCCTTTTCAAATGGGATGCTTCAGACCATGAATATAAGTAAGGTAGCATTTGTGAGGTGCCTATTTTAAAATTGGTTTCCATAGATATACAATTCTTCCATGGTGTGCAGTTCAGTTTTCGTGAGCAATTACATGACAGGTAAAATTTGATGTAAGAATGCAGTAGATACTTTCAGTAACAATTAGAGATTAACAGTGTAATACAGGATAATTGTTAACAATCCAGTGGGAAGGTAACAAACCTTGTCAGCCATGGTAATGCCAGCATAATAATAACTAGGACCAGCTGTCCATATACTTTGCTGTCTGGAAATGTGTTTTTTTTACATAGCTACTGTTCATGATGTATCATGATGTGACATCATTTTATGAAGGACCTGATAAAGTATGCAGATAATATTAGTAATACTTGTACCATGCCATACCACACACACACACACACACACACACACACACACACACACACACACACACACACACACGTGAATGATTTGGAGAGATCAGTGAGCCGAAGGAAGATGTCAGTGAAGTAGAGGTGGATGTAATTCTAAAACAGACGGAAAGACGCATGCAAATAATAATTTATGCAGTATAGAATAATTGCAAATTCCACACATGTATGCTGGATTTAAAAACACAGTGGGTGTACTTAATGAGAGTAAAATGTGACAGAATAATGCACCAAAAAGTTTTATGAAAGCACTCAGCAGAGGTCATAAATGTTTGCCATTTTGCTAAAAAACTGATACAAATTTCTCAGAGATCCTATGAATTTCACAGTATATTTTTAAAAAATGCAAACTGCAGTCAATGCATTACAGCAGGCTGTGGTTTTACAAGCCATACTAAAAGTCAATCTGCAAATGCATTCCAGAAGACAATCAGCAAGTGACTGAGCCAGGCTACAGTTAAGCCAGCTCTCAGACCAGGAAATAGTAGGTAAACACAAGTTAGTCAGGGAGCTGGTGCAGCAGGCAATGTGCAGGATGTGTGCTCCTCATGTTTTCATGCAGTCTGTGGGGTAACCCAGTCCTAGTAGAAATGAAATTGTGTCTGAGTCTTGGTATACTAGCCTCAGGGACATTACAGTGGCATATGGGTGATGCTATAAGAGTGTCCCAGAAAGCCACTAGTCACATTCTAGGACAGTTCCTAGCAGTAATGTGCAGGGAAGTGGATAAATCTTTCCAATTCCCAGCACTGGTTAGGGATGCAAGACTGCCATGCAATACTGCCAACCAGCTACATCATTGTCAATATCCCCTGTGACCTCAGTACTCATACCAGTCAAAACCCCAGCATCAGATGATGCTAAACTTTACATCAACCGGAAGTGGTGGCCATTAGTCTATTGTCAGGTTGTGGAATCTGCAGATGTCCTCATTATCAGTATCATGGCTATACATCCTGGCAGTGTGCATGATGCAGCAGTTTGGAGGGAAAGCAACCTGAGGGCCACTTTCCAACATGGTGACATTCTGGAGGGGCCCCTACTTGGTAAGGACAGGACCACAGCAATGTAATCTGAATAAACACCTGTCAACAGTAAGCAAGGGGAATAAATGTGTGATTTTCCTCCTACAAACAGGTGACTGGGGTTATCTACTGGAGGCTTGATTTATAACAGCATACAGAATCCCATCAATGCCTGCTGAGGATGCATCCAATAGAGTTCACACTGTGACATGGAACAGCACTGGGCATGTGTCTGGTGTGCTGAAAGAAAGATTCAGGTGTCTTTACACATACAAGGATGCACTTCAATGCACATCGGAAAAGGTATCACAGATAGTCACCATAGGTGCCATGCTGTACAAAATGCTAACAACAAAACACAATGACCTGCCAGCTCTAGGTGTGGGTAACCTATCCCATGAACTGCAAATGGCTGATATGAAGCTTTCAGAGTAATCACAGGATGATCAGGAGGCCATACAGGTGAGAACAACCTGGTGTGACGACTGTGGCAGTGGTCACATATTCTAGCTCAGATGACACAGCAGCATCTGGTTCACAACTTTTAGTCATGACAAACCACATGTACAGAACTTCATAGATAAAACAGTGATATTCACACAGTGTTGCCCCGTTGTAGCATCACAGTACATAACTATTGTAAAAAGGCCAGTAGTTGCTGAGATGGAACATCATACATACCATAAGTACATTACCAGTCAAACATTATACACATATGTGTGCTAAAGAAATTAACACATCTAGATAGCTACAGATTATCAGTAAGCACTGCACCACTGTAGGCAAGCTACATCACCAAAGTTGCACATAATGTCATGTGTGTGGCACACCTGACCTGCAGGTTAAAGGAGAACAAGAACAGTGAATGCATAAATATCACATCGGGCAGGCAAAAGATACATATAACCCTAACAAGTTGACAGAAAACACCAGGAAGGACCCTGTTGACCAGAGATGGTAGAGTCAAATATACAGACCAGATACATGAATTTGACCTAGGTTTCGTCTTTATTATACAGACTTCTTCAGAATATGAACACATTTAACCACTCCATTGATGTTATATACACTCATACACTACAACAAATACATCCCACCCCTTCAATTACCCTATCAGACAAAGCTCAATCTAACAAGCATATCCTAAATCTAACTTCATTAACCCTTCGAAGTAAAAAACTATACTTTCAATCCATCTCCACAATATTGTGTTACATATCAAAATGTGTCAAATACAGAAAATATAAATGTAAAATAAACATTTTCATATACAACCAACTAAACACTGTTTATGACACCCAATGTTCTTAAATTGCATAACAAAATAATATCATAATGTCTAAAAAACAACAATAATAGTTAATCATATAAAATTAACTTTCACGAATATTGTTAAGAAATTTAAAAAATTCTTTCTGGAAAACACCATTCCATAACAATAAGAAATAAAAAAACTTTCTTAAAATCTTTTTATAAATAACATTTTCAACCCAAGATGTGTTTTAATTTTAATAGGGGCAATATGCTTATGCTATCATTAATTCCTGGAAATACTGTAGCATTTAATGCCAATTGCCATCTCATTTCACAAATATCAAGATGCACATCCAATACTGCACCCTGACCATCCTTTTTTATTTGTAGTATTACACAAAATCTAAATATGTGCTCTGGATGTTGCTCTATGTGCCTAACTAGGGCATTATTTATTTTTTTTATTTATTTATTTAACATTTGTTGACCGGGAATGTCCGACTAGGTTCCACAGATCCTGTTTTCAGCAGAGGCCCGGGGAGAAATGCTCCAAATGCATGTCTTTGGAATGTGGGAGGAAACCGGAGTACCCGGAGGAAATCCACGCGAACACAGGGAGAACATGCAAACTCCACACAGAAGGCACCCCAGCCGAGAATCGAACCAGAGAACCTCTTGCTGTGAGGCGACAACGTTAACCGCTGCACCACTGTGGAAAAATGTTTGGTTTCTGGTATATACAGAAAGCCTACCTTTTCCAATTCTTACTTGAGCTACCATCCCATACCACAAATATGTCATCCACAGTATTTTTCATGTGCCTAATATCCAGGATGTGTTCGCTAACTCTATCCCTGAACATCCTACAGGTTTTCCCTATATAAAAAGCTGGATAACCTTCACATTTAGCCATATAAACAACATTTTTAACATGACAATCAAAATGGCCAAGTATACCAATAACCTCTCCCTCAATAATAATTTTATCACCTGTAACAAGAATATATTTACAAACACTACATCTACCACACCTAAAATTCCCTTTACTCCTGTGTGAATTAACATTCTCCCAACTGGAGTTTGCAGCTGACTCAAGCAATTGTTTAAAAGACTTCCCTTTCCTATATACGATTTTTGGGGGGTTGTTCAATTTTCTCCATACGTTACTATCCAATTTTAATAACTTCCAATTTCTATTTATTATTCCCACTATGTGATCCAAGTCATAATTGTATGTAGTGATAAAATACAATGTTTCCCCCACACTGCTATTAACATCAATTTCATTTTTTGTTATTTTTACTTCTCCAATAACTGTATATATTCTTGTTACAGGTGATAAAATTATTACTGAGGGAGAGGTTATTGGTATACATGGCCATTTTGATTGTCATGTTAAAAATGTTGTTTATATGGCTAAATGTGAAGGTTGTCCAGCTTTTTATATAGGGAAAACCTGTAGGATGTTCAGGAATAGAGTTAGCGAACACATCCTGGATATTAGGCACATGAAAAATACTAATGCCCTAGTTAGGCACATAGAGCAACATCCAGAGCACAGATTTAGATTTTGTGTAATACAGCAAATAAAAAAGGATGGTCAGGGTGCAATATTGGATGTGCATCTTGATATTTGTGAAATGAGATGGCAATTGGCATTAAATGCTACAGTATTTCCAGGAATTAATGATAGCATAAGCATATTGCCCCTATTAAAATTAAAACACATCTTGGGTTGAAAATGTTATTTATAAAAAGATTTTAAGAAAGTTTTTTTATTTCTTATTGTTATGGAATGGTGTTTTCCAGAAAGAATTTTAAAAATTTCTTAACAAAATTTGTGAAAGTTAATTTTATATTTTTTATATGATTAACTATTATTGTTGTTTTTTAGACATTATGATATTATTTTGTTATGCAATTTAAGAACATTGGGTGTCATAAACAGTGTTTAGTTGGTTGTATATGAAAATGTTTATTTTACATTTATATTTTCTGTATTTGACACATTTTGATATGTAACACAATATTGTGGAGATGGATTGAAAGTATAGTTTTTTACTTCGAAGGGTTAATGAAGTTAGATTTAGGATATGCTTGTTAGATTGAGCTTTGTCTGATAGGGTAATTGATAGGGTGGGATGTATTTGTTGTAGTGTATGAGTGTATATAACATCAATGGAGTGGTTAAATGTGTTCATATTCTGAAGAAGTCTGTATAATAAAGACGAAACATAGGTGAAATTCGTGTATCTGGTCTGTATATTTGACTCTATCACCTCTGGTCAACAGGGTCCTTCCTGGTGTTTTCTGTCAACTTGTTAGTAGTTTGGATTGGTGTCTTCCTTATACATATAACCCTATTTGAGTACAGAGACACATACCTGAAGAACAAGTGTGGTGTTCTGCATGTGATGGCTCTGTGCAGGTGAACAGAATATCATTAAACATATGGTCACATTGACACTTAAGGACATGTCATTATGGCACCTATAGTGTATCTTAATGAGACTGTCAACTGCTGAGGAGGCCAACCTCTGTCAGCAGTGTGCTGCATCTGTAGGTTAAAGTGAAACAAGAGACACAAATTAGGAAATATCACTCTTAACATCAACAGTAGCAAGCAAAGGGTATATATAACACTATCCAAGTACAGACACACGCACCTGAAGGCTGAGAACATTGCTCTGAATGGGATAGAGCTGTGCGAGTAAATAGAACATGATTACATACAGTGCTCATAGTGCCATCTAAACAGTGTTTATTTAACAGCACATACAAGCAGTCTTACTGGGTCTTCCATCAGCTGTGTCATTGCACATGATGCTGGTGTATCACTGTGAAATGCATAGTAACAGATGTGTGTGAATTAATGTCAATGAAATACACATGCAGTATGCTGTCATGTATGTCAATATTGTACATACCACTACATCTCAGGACACAGTCCTCAATCCATCTCCCAGGAATGTGACTCTTCTAGCAGGTGGCATGGTAGGAAGCCAGGAAAAGAGTTGTCACATCCGGGGGAGATACAGCTGGCCCACGATAAGTGGCATTCCTCTTTATCTCATATCTGTGGAGTCTGTTGGCTGCAAGGAGGATCAGATCAGAGCAGCAGCAGTGACAGACATGCTGTGAGTGCTTATGTCCACCCACAGCAGTCATCTTGTTGGTGACTTCCCTCCATACCTGATTTCTCCCGAATGTATTGCCCATCCATCCTAGCAAATTCCTGTTATGTTGTTGCAGGGCCTCAACTATAATTTAGTTTTCCCTGTGGGAAAAATTATCATTTCTGTTTCTGGCAGACGTCTGGAAAAATGAAAGGTGCATATATAAAGAGGTATACATATAGTACACATCATTACATAAGCATTAAACTCATGGGGAGGTTTAATGTTCCTTATATACATTCTATTGCTATACAAAAGACAAGATGCCAATGTGTATTAACATCATCTACAGATAATCACAGTTAACATACATGACATGTAGCAGGTGCTGTTTCTGTCATTAAATATAAAGCATATATGTGAAACAGACACTTCCCAGTCCACAGATTAGGATACATCAAACATTCAATGGTGGACTTAGGAACTAGTTCAGGGGAATGTTAACAATCATGTACTATGCACATTACCACCACTTCAGTAGAAACACCTGTGGGTTATTCACAACTACAGTCATATACAGAGGCAACTATCCCTACCATGTCACCTACAAATATTGGAGATATCAAATAGATGTTGATATAATAATTCACACAGAGATGCAGAACTCTGTAATGTACCCAAATGTGTTCAACATATGTATCTCTCTGTATCAAACAGCATCAGAGCACATTAAAAACATATGCACACATACAAAATAGCTGTGATGACTCAGTGTAAACATGGAAAGAAATTTACAGGCTGAACCATTTGGATGTGTTATCACCCCCACTGAATGGTATGGGAGCTTACAATGTAAGACTCTGCATCTGTATATATCTGCAAACCATACTTAACACATTTGATTTGTGGAAAGCCACAGAAACTGTCATTATCCACAAACACTACTCAGTCTAACAGTTAGAATTCCATTCCTGGCCGATATGGTCAGAATCCATCTATATCCCCAGTTCACTGTGGCTAAGGAAACATATCCATACACCCGCATATGGGAGAATCTTAATTGGAAATGGTGGGTATGTATCCTTAATCATGCATACTGGGGAATGCTAGCCCATACCATTTATGTAACATACACGTTCATATATAGATGATTTCATAGCACAAACTCTGTGTAATATGACTTACAAAGTACACACAGACCAGTATTAAGCATAGTTGTTCACAACAGCAACATAAGTAGCTGACTCCCTTGGCAGCTTACCTTATGGGTAGGAAGCGTCAGACAAGTAATCCTAAGAGTAAGAGTATCTTATCACAAACAGCTATTAAGTACTGTTTGCATCATACATAATTAATGAGCTTCATTAGCATAGAATGTTTTGGAATCACATCCATGAACATCCATGTAAGTTCTCAAATTTCTGCATATTAACCAATAGCTTGGAATAAGTGTACAAGCTCATCACAAATACCCAACAGTTTCCATGGAATGTGTACATGGAGGAAACATGCCCAATGCCCACCAGTAGACTGCTACCACCCTATTTGTACCAGTTTTAAAAGGTGATAATGATAAATTTTCAGATCATTCCCTTGCTACTTGTGAACTGAGCAATACGTCAGTAAGCAATTTTTGCAAGGCATTTTTGATCACTATTTCTATCAAATTCAAGGAAATATTGACTGAGAGGAGGCTGCAGTGTGCCCAAGTGTCCAAATGGATAGATGAGGAGACCCTACAGATGTAGGCAGTGTATGTACAACATGATGCAAGGATGCAGGCAAATCAGAGGGACTTTTCACAGATCAATATATGGAACTGGAATGCCAGGGAGCTTCACAAACAGAGCAGGATCTTCAGGACTGGAGTGTATGTCTTCCACAGCGATGACAACCTCCATCATAGGGACCAGAAGCAACTACTGGAGAGAATTGATGAGGTTTACCGACAGCCCCTAGACCCCAACAGTAAGTGTTATATTTCATTCCTTAGTACTCATAACACACATTTATTATTTAATGGATGTATATTGTGCAGTACTGATTTGTGATCATGATACATTCAGGAAAAAGTAATGGTATTTACTGATGGGATGAGGTGCATATATATTAATAATGCTCAGACTGTCTTATAGTGACATTCTCTGTTGCCATCCTTAAGTTTGTTGTGATGCAGGACATGATTGAGTATTATGCCATTAATGGCTATAAAACTGCACAATCCAAGGTTATCTGTAGATAAGCAAGGTCAGAAATGTATATTAACAGCATTTTACATTCATAATTGCATTTGTTTGAGAAATGTAATATATATTGGCATGTAGTAAGAGTCCCTAATGCATCCTCCAAAAGCATGTGCTGTTGATTAGCCCAACTGGTTAAGGAGTATAGAGTAAAGCTAAGTAACTCTGGGTTCAAAAACCACGAAAGCATTTAACCAACTTGCATATGCATTCATTTCTTTAAACTAATTCCTCAGCTAATATTGTCATGTATGGTTAGATGTTTCTTTACTAAAATGTCTACACATGTTTTATTGTCAGAGTACATTAATGCCTACAGCCTGTAGGTCGCAAATAAATATGCATTTCTACTTTATTCACATAGGTCAAGAGTTGTTGTTGTATCTTTCGGCTTTTCTCGGTTAGGGGTCGCCACAGCGGAACTCCGGTCCGCTAATGATTGGCAGTAGATTTTTACGTACCGAGTTGCCAGCTCTGATGCACAACCTTCAACAAAGGTACGCCCATTCAAGCATATCTCTGCACAGAAGACGCTTTAGCTGAGAATCGAACAGGACAACGTCATACTGTGAGGCGACAAAGCTACCGCAGCACCACTACCACAGTCACATTCCTTGTTAATCAGTTTAGTGGAAAGGATCTTGTTGTGCTTCAGTTGCATTACTTACAGAAAGACAACTGACTAACCTCAACGTTAAATGCTCAGTGATGATTGTAAACATTCCATACTGTCTAACTGAATTAGGAATATGTGAGCAATGCAAGTGGGCAGGCATTAAATAAGACTGGGTTATGCAATTACACTTGTCTTAAAGTAAATGGGCATATGGAATCCTGGAACTGTAGTATAGCTGAGGGGTAGCACTCTAGGTACAGCCAGTAATTGCATTTTGATTTTTGTGTATTTTTGAGTTCTATTCCTACAGCAGTCCTTTTATTTATGCAGTGTCTACCTTTTGTTATGCTATGTATTTATGCAGGTTTTGTGCAACAGAATGTCTTTAAGGACATTTTTGTATTGTAGCACATGCTCCACATAGGCCGTAGATAACTAAGCATGCTTTCAGTGTCCACAAGGCCTTGCAAACTAGACAACCTATCAACTGTCCAGATTTTTGCAGAATGTCCAGATGTTTGCCTAATATTTATGGTCTGTTCCTCATAAAATTTGTGGTTATCTGGATTTTTGTGACAAATCAGTGACGATTGAATTTACTAAATAATGACAGGCATTTGAGTTTCAGACTTCATATCCTTCAAAAAATGCATGGTAACAAAAGACCTTTTATTCTAGAAACTTTCTAAGTTTATAAGAGCAATATTTAAAATTTGTCCCAATTTTTGGGGACATTCCCCCCATTATTTTTGGCTTTGTCCACATTTTTTGTGCTAAGAGGTTGAGTGGTACTACCGATTCTGTAATGTTTGAATATTAAGGCACAGTACTGTGTCACACAACACAGGTCATCATATGCCATTTACCTTTATTTGGAAATACTGTATATGTACAAATTCCCACAACTATCTCTATCTCTCTCTCTGTATGTATATATGTGTCTATATATGTGTGTGTATATATATATATATATATATATATATATATATATATATATATATATATATATATATATATATCACACACACACACACACACACACACACACACACACACATATATATATGTATATGTCTATATACACATTTATACATTTGTGCATACATGCACCTGTGTGTGTGTGTGTGTGTGTGTGTGTGTGTGTGTGTGTGTGTGTGTGTGTGTGTGTGTGTGTTTGTGCGTGTGCATGTGTGTCTATTTATATATATATATATATATATATATATATATATATATATATATATATATATATATATAGAGAGAGAGAGAGAGAGAGAGAGAGAGTTAGGGAGGAATATGTATGTAGAGATATCTACATATATTGACACATACATCTACAAAAGCATTCATATGTCTACGTTTGTATAACATGTGTCTGCTTGTTTCTATAAGTGTCTACAGATATGTCTTAAATACATCTCTGTGCCATTAATTATGTGATAGTCTTAGCATATTCATACATTAAAGTGGGGAACATGATACTGTTGCAAATGCAGTCCCCTAGTTATTCCTGTCCATAAACCATTAACCTTGTTTTGTTATGCTGTCCACTGAGCCTAATGGTGATCACATCATTCTTCATATCATACATCAGGACATGCTTATATTGTACCTGCTATGCATTCTGTATTGAAAATTCTTTGAGTACAAATAATCACCTGTGACATAAAGCATTATATTATGGTCTAAGTGTGTATTAATGGCTCCAACAGGTTTGACTCACTGTAACTTTTCTCCTATAGTGTCAGACATGTAGCTAGGCAGGTAGGGTACTGGATTCTCTTATAGACATGAGTGACTGTTATAGGTTTAAATGTAGGTCGATGTCAGTTACCCTAGCATGCAAGAAAAGTATGCACTGGTAAGTTTAAGTCCATGTATAAGGTAATTATATACACTCTTGTTTCCATGTGCTTTATTTTATATAATATGTGGTGTCATTTACCATTAATTGTGATATAACTGCATAACAGTCATTGCTATTTTGTAATATTTACACTCATTATATTTTTACAGGGCGAATGCATGGACTGGTAAAGCAGCAAAGCAGCGATAGGAGAGAGGTATGTCTTCCATGTGTTCATTTTTCCTGTCTTAGTTGTGCCCTTTATGACTAATGGCATTTCACTGCCTCTGTTTTGCACTGTTCATGCAGATGATGTCACTGAATGCAAATGTGAATACAAGCTTTCCATGATGCAACAACAAGGTATATCTCTTCTGTGTGCATCACATTTGCTGAGCTCATCATTAAGTGCAGCCCTGCTTGGTTTAATGTGCTAAAACATTTGTTGTCTGTGTCTATATCAAGGTAAGACGAAGTTTGCAGTTACAACCTAAATGACAGTCATCTGTATTGCAATTTGTACCGGGAGGGTAGATATGACTATATTATATCTAAGTTGTATGTTGTCAGGGATTGGTACTAGCTACTGACCATGTACACCAGAGCTGTTGTTTTATCATCAAGGACAGTGAACAACTTGTATGTATGGTAGTGATGCTTGGTTAACTTTATGGTGTGCATTCTTTGCTTGTTCATCTTTTAGATGTGTGTCTGCCATCTCATCCTATCAGTACTGTTGATGAGTTGTACCATTGTGTATTGGTTTGGTTTCAATCTTCTTGCACATAAATATCAGTGCACCAGTATGTGTGGTCAGGCATTTAACAACATTGTGTATGTTTTTGCACATTACAATGTGTTGTGTTAATGGAGCTTGTTAAATGATGTCTGACATGACCATATGGTATTTCCAGATGGCAGCTATATATGTTTGTGTTACCTCTTTCTGTTGAGTGATTCTCAAATACTAAATGATCTGACAACAATATATCCATACATATGGCATGTACATATATTGTAACTTGACCATGTGGCATATTATAAGGACAATCTGTAAAGATGTGACCTATAAATTCTACTCAAAATGTAGTCTAAATATGCTGTTAGGATATGCTCCCCATAGTGCACTATTTCATTACTTTGCATAAGCATTGCAGCAATTAAATACAGTTTTATCATGTGGTGATTTGCATCATTGGCTATATCTCTTTTTGGATGCATCAGCATGTTTTGTAAGTTTTATATGTTGCAGTTTCATCATTTCATGGTCTTGTGTTATTGCCGCTTAAACTTATATGAGGTGTTTCTCATTCAAGTTTGACACTATTGATTTGCTATTTCTGGACTTTTTCTGTGTTGCTTACAATCTGCTCAGACTGATTTTGTATATATAATTTATTGTATTCTTTACGATATGTTTCCAGTACTCTTTTGTGTGTGCGTTTGTTGTCCAGTGATGAGGCATGCTTTCTCTGAGGAACATACACATGTTACAATAGGTTACATAGCTGCTTTTCTACATATCCAATCACATTGCTGCAGGATGGTTTACCATTTTGAAGGGCACTCTCAGTCATTTCTCTAAATCGTCCCAGATTAAAGCCTCCTATGGCTTGTGTGGATGTGAGTGCTATACATGCCCATATTTCAGGCCTGTTATATATACGACTTGACAGCTTCTCTTATGATTGTTCTTTTCATCCTTACAGGCAACTACTCATGTATGTGAATCATTGTCCTTGGACAGTAAACCTCATATGGTTGTGATTATATTGATGTTTGCACATGTCATATGATTATAGAAATAAGTGCTACAGCTGAAATTGTTCAGTAATGTTAGCATACCCTGATAAATATCTTAACTGTATATTGTTATGCACTAAGGATACATCTGACAATATAGTTCCTTGGCATGCAAATTACCAACAGAACTAGTAATGTATTGGTGTGTGTGTGTGTGTGTGTGTGTGTGTGTGTGTGTGTGTGTGTGTGTGTGTGTGTGTGTGTGTGTGTGTGTGTATATGTGTGTGTGTGTGTGTGTGTGTGTGTGTGTGTGTGTGTGTGTGTGTGTGTGTGTGTGTGTGTGTGTGTGTGTTTTCATTGCAGGCCACTTTAGGTGCTGTACTGACATGTTGAATAATGTCTCAATGCTCTATTCTGTTACACATGACTATGCATGGTATTACTGACAGTTGTCTTACACACCTGTGATGTTGACAAACCCTACACTTTCACATGCAGTGTGTCATGTACATTCCTCTCCAATCAGATTGTGATGTAGTCTGTTCTATTCCTTAAACGTTTATGACTGTATTACAGATGATATAGACCTCTTTCAAATGTGTTTTCTTGATAATCTGACTGTTATAATGTCAAAATGTGTACTTTGGTAGGATTAGACATATTGCACATTGTGATAGAACCACTACAGAGGGGGTAATGCTCACCATGCTGACACATCCCATGAATAGTAATTCCCACACTGTACACAGTTTGGAAATGTTACATTGTTATACATATTGATGTTATCTGTTACCATTTTGGCTTAGTATTACAATGTTTGTGAGGTATGTTTACTTTTGTGTTACAGAGTCCAGGACACATGACAGCTCACCCATCCACATGAGATGAAGTAGGCATGCTCGACCTCTGCCAGACAATTTAATTTCCAAGGTCCAGGAAGAACATCCAGAAAATGATGACAAAGAGGGACTGGAGCCATCAGGGGCCATCGCTCCAGTGGAGAGATGACAACTATCTCACCAACCCAGCCAGATGACCTGAGGGATGAGATCCAGGATGTGGTAACAGATGTCTTCTGGATCCAAATGCAGAATCTCAAGGGAATGCTTTTCCAGGACATGGCATGGACCATGCCTGACACCTTCCAGGAGACTGCACATGATATCATTTGTGATGTCCATCTCAATCAATGAGCGCACTGTGGGCCATAAGTATTGTCTAAATGTTCCACTCATATCATAATGCCACCACAGGATATTGCTGGCTAAGTTTTCTTTCAATTACATGTGCATATTTCTGTTCACCTTCCATACTGCAGTCATGCTTGTACTATATACTTTGTGATGCACAGTTTACAGTCCAGTTCTAAGAGGGCTATAGCATTTGCCTGCATTATGATGCATGTTCAGATATGTCAGTGCTAATATCACCATTATGTCACATGAACGTACACTGCTGTCATTTATGTTGACAGTTTTACACACATGCAGATCAGTAATTCCTGCACTCTAACTGTGGCTTGCCTAATCTGAATACTGTGGCCCAAGATGGTGTCATTTCTGATCTATATGACCTTAGATGTGACAGCTTGATCTGGTGCAGATTGCAGTCTGCCAGTGACCACACAGTTGTCATGCTGACAGTGCTCATGTGACTACATTAATAGGTGGTGACATATGGTATGTGTGGGACATCATAACTGCTAACATTAATAACATTCCCTATACTTCCACTGTGATGCCATCCTCCTGTGATGATATGCACACATAGGTTCATAGGTTGGTACTAGGCTATTAGCCCTAGGGCCTATACAAGCCTAGCCATAACAATTCCCTGGCTATTTCTTCCCACACTATTTACTTCCCTGAACCCCTGTCTAGCATGGTGACTGACGTGATCCCCGGGGTGAATTTCCTTTTTCCCATCCGATCATTAAGGTTCCTTTTGAAGAGGGCCAAAGAGGTGCTCTGCTTGACATGTATGGGCAGTCTATTCCAGAGTCTGAGGAGTCTCTGGGTCAGGAAACTATCCCTCCAGCATGTTTTGTTTATTGTGATGACAAGGTTTAGATCCCTGGAGTGTGTGGCTCTGAGGGATTGGGATTTCTTTAAGTGTAGCATGTCCAACAGCTCTGGGTTTGACATGGCCTTGTATGTTAACCAGAGATCACCTCAGAATAGACTTTATGCAACAGAGTATAGCTGGAGTTTTTTAAGGCAGTCAGCATAGGGCATCTGCTTTAGGCCTGTGATTCTTTTAGTGAGGTATTTCTGTGGCCTTTCCAGTTGTTGCAGATGTCTTGAGAGGTACATACTAAATGGGGCGTTGTATTCTATAATGGGGTCTAATGAGGGATGAATACAGTGGGACAATGACCTCCTTTTTTCTGGATGAAAAGCCCTTAGTGATGAGGTGTGCCACATAGAAGGATTTCCTGACTGTTGTGGCAATGTGGTTATTGAAGATGAGACCACTGTCCACCTGTGTCCCTAAGTCTCTTATCACACTTTCAGTGTTTAGTGTACTGCCACCTATGTGGTAATTCATGGGTACATGTTTTTTCCCAAATGGGATAACTATATATTTCTTGGCATTGAGCTTGAGCCCATGGCTCTGGCACCAAACATCTGTTTCTGTAAGGCCCTTTTGTAGATTATCCACATCATTTGGGGATTCAATAATGGCTCCCAGTTTGCAGTCATCTGCAAACTTTGTTATCCAGAGTCCCTTAGTGTTGGCCTGTACTTCAGAGAAGTAGATGCCAAACAAGAGAGGTCTCAGGACTGAACCCTGAGGTACTCCACTTGTCTGGAGCTGGATTTGGAGTCAGCTACTTTTACAGTGTGGGTTCTGTCAGTAAGCCAGTTGGCAGCCCATCGAGTGATGTAGGGATTAATGCCCAGCTTAGTAAGTTTATCTATGATTCCAGAGTGAGGGATGGTGTCAAAGGCCTTGCCGAGGTCCAGATAGGCTGTGTGGACTGCCTTACCCTCGTTCACGGCTCTGGAGACTGATTCGAAGAAGTCAATCAGGTTCAGGAGATCGGCCCTTCACAAACCCAAACTGGGTGGGGTGCAGTGTTTTAAGGTTGCCAATGTCTTTGTTTATAAGTTCCATGATAATACGTTCCATGGCCTTGCAGATCAGGCTCGTCAGACTGATGGGGCGGTAGTTCCCGGGATCCAAGGTGGATCCCCCCTTGTGGAGTGGGATAACTGTAGCTGTGCACCACTCAGTGGGCACGAAGCCTGAGGTGATGATATGATTTAACATGACACTTAGGTGAGGTGCCAGTTCATTTTGTAGTTCATGTAGTACACAGCCTGGGATGTCATCTGTTCCCATGGATGCTGTATTCTTAGCTTTGGAGAGTGCGTTTTATACTTGTGTGGCCGTTATTAACGGAATTTGGCAATCTTCTGGTATTGAGATGGGCCATTTAGGGGGTGAGAGTGAAGTGAAGTTGGTACTGAATCGATCTGCCAGGATATTGGCAATATCCTTGGGATCAGTATATTTAATGCCATTCTGTTGTAGCTCAGAGCAGATCTGAGCATTGCCATTTAGATTCTTGACATAGTTATAGAATGCCTTGTGGTTGTCTTTGGAATCTTTGGCAATTTTATTTTCGTAACTAAAACCAAAACGAAAGATGTATGCAAGTCTTCAATAACAAAAACCAAAAGAAAGGACTTGCAACGAGTGTCCAAAGGAAGGTCAAAAACCAAGCCCTTTAAGTAATTTAATTTTCGTAACTAGCTTTGGAGAATTTTATGAGGGATCTCAGATTCTCATTGAGGCTGGTAAGGGAGTTTTTTGCATCCTGGGATTTTCCTCTTTTCTGCAACAGTTTCTTCCTTTTGTTGTAAAGTTTGTTTATGGCAGGGGACCACCAGATTGGCTTCCTTTCTTTGGAGGAGAGCATCTTGGTTCTATTTGGGATGGCACGATTCATGCATGAGTGGATGTGCTCATACAGTGCCTTGAAGTTTGTAACTTCTGACTTGAGTAGCATGAAGTTGGCTTTGGAGAAGTTTTTTATGGAGGTTTCCTTACTGGTGGGTGGAGGTGGGATGTGGATGTTAAAGGTGATTAGCTTATGGTCTGACCTAACCAACGAGGGGGTGACCATAGCTGTGGAGCATCGATATCTCATGTTGCTAATGACCAGGTCTAGGATATTGGAGCTCCAGGTGGGACTATGGATTAGTTGATCCAGGGCACTGGAATTTATGAATTCCAAGAACCGTTAGGCAAAGGTGTTGGTACATGAGTAGTTTTCCCAGTTAATGGCAGGGTAGTTGAAATCATCCAGTATTAGGGTGTTTGGTTGTATATTAATATTTTCCAGTATGTTTAGAAAGGTGTAGTGAGAATCTTGGGGCATGGTGGGGGATCTGTAGTAAGCTACAATTTGGATTGCAGTCTTAACTAGTGTTAGTTTCCCCTGGAGAATTTCAGACGCATTGTGTTGGGCATCTAACCTGGTGGTGTGAATATCCTTGGTGAATATGGACACTCCTCCACCTTTAATGTTTCAATCCTAGTTTGGTGGCCGAAAAGTGTAGTAAGAGTTGTAGCCCAGTATTGCAGGGGTGCTCTCTGGAGCCTTGAAGCAAGTCTCAGTTACTGCACAGATATCAATGTTCTCCATTTTTAGGAGTGCCTCGAGAGAGTGCATTTTGAGGTCAGATATATGCCTATTCTGCACATTTATTTGTTGCAATGCTGGTGTTGTGTATGTTTTTTGATATACTTGCCATATCAGAGAGTTTGCTATATTTCTGACATAGGCATGTCAGAGACTCCCATGTACAATCT
Source organism: Protopterus annectens (assembly GCF_019279795.1). Lineage (NCBI taxonomy): Eukaryota > Metazoa > Chordata > Ceratodontiformes > Protopteridae > Protopterus > Protopterus annectens. Next base: position 461,967,947 of record NC_056728.1, on the reverse strand, counting down.
GCCTTGTATTATTCAATTCATGTCTAGTCCCATCATTTATGCTTACGTTGTTCACCTGTGTGTATCCTTTCTCAGTGCTATATAGCATTAAAAGTTTCAGTTTACACACAATGTGTTTACTTTGTCATGTTATTACATTCACATATTAATGTCACCTGCACTGTGTCACTATAGTGATCAGCCTTGCTTTTATGGCACAAGATCATTGCAATGAACCTCCATCCTATTCTCTGCAATGTGTACACCTTTGGTGCCAGTAACACATGTTTACATTCCTCAGCAGTGTTCATTCTAATTATATGGCTGCATTATTTTGTATAGCAGTATATTTGTATGCCCCTAAGAACACAAACTCCCAAACAGACCCATTTTATATAGTGATATAACTGCTCTTACTTGTGGTGTGCTATAGATGTGTACATCTGATTGTCCTTTGATCAATCATGCACAGTTACAATAAAATTCCTATCCCTTTTTGTGAGTGTACCACCTGGTGTATTATGTTTGCATGGCAGTATATATGGGTATGTGATGGTAAACCTGTATATTTTTGTATATACCTATACTACCTGCTGTTTACCTGTTGCACATGACTGTGATTTTTGTGTTACCTGTACACAATCACCTTATATTCCCCTCACAAGTGCATGATCCACATGTCTCAGACATCAGCCCCTTGATGCATGCACCTTGCATTTTCTTTTATACCATATGTATTATGTTGGGGACATGTGTGTGGCATAGTTTTACTTGGTCATGCATGTCCTGTGCTTTTATATGACTGCTTTTTCAGACATGCTTTTTGTCAGTAGTGTCTACATGTCCATTTCCCATCCCCTTATAACTTCTGGCTGTGTGATACACAGTTACATGTTATATGTATGTTTATGTGCACTTTTGTGTACTGTGGCATCATTGGCCTGCAGATATACTGTGCTTGTAGGACATCCTGCTACCATGATAGGCTGTTGCACATGTGTGATTTATATCCATACAGTGTGGTGGGCATTGTGACATTTCCACGTGAGTGCAATATTTACTGGTGTGCCATGTAGTCTCCTGACATGCTGTCCATGCTTTCTGCATACCTGTGAATGAACAGGCTTCCTCATGTCCATTTCTCATGTTTCTATGATATGTTGTACTATATCTGTATTTCCATGTACTTTCTGTATGGCAAGTTAACATTGCATCTCATTGGTGGAGGTATGTGGATGATCCACTCGTATGATATGATTGCATGACACATATATACATTGCATACCTGAAACCATCATTGTTGTCTCTGGCATGTAATGTCTCCTGTGCTGAAAGCATCCTGTTTTTCCTTTCCAGCTATGTGATGTGTTTACTTATCAGATCATTACACAGCCAATGAACTCATTTGTTGCGGTATTGCTGCTTGTCTATGTGCATAGTTGTTTGCCTCTTGCATGCAGACTTGGAGCTTCTAATTTGACCACTGCTTTATTGCTACTACATTTCCTTTGCTGGATGTGATCAGCTTTGCTGTTGCTTGGGTACTGCCAATCCCCATTTAGTGTTCTGTGTCATATAACTACCAGCAATCGTACTCCTTTTGGTATGATTATCATACAGCTTGCAACATCTCAGCACTGCTTTGAGCATAGGTACATAATGTATTACTATGGTGTACCATGGCTCATATGTATTCCTACCCTGTTAGTTAACTTTCCTTAACATGTGTTGTGCAGTCCACGTGAGCTATCTGTGTATCTCACCTATCCTTTATGTATATCACTGAACTTTGTCCATCCTGTAGTTTAATATATGGTATATGTTTTTACCCACCCGTTTCCCCACTCCTGTTTTTTGAGTTTTCCATACCATCTATTCTCCAAAAAATAAAAAGGGGCCTATTCCCCCAAAAAAATTACCCATGCCCCTCTGAATCTCCTTCTGACCTTCCTCTTCACTCATCCCTCTTGTATGACCCTCTACTTCATCCTCACCCTGCATCTGCTTTTCTATCATCCTATTTCCATGTGTGTGTGTGTGTGTGTGTGTGTGTGTGTGTGTGTGTGTGTGTGTGTGTGTGTGTGTGTGTGTAACTTGTGTTGCCCATACATGCCCCACACTCATTGTTAGCTACAGTTAGTGATGGTGGTGTGGTCATGAATGCCACATCACCATAATTAAAATTGTTGTCCATCTTTTTGCAGATTCAGAAATATTCTACAAATACAAACACACACACACACACACACACACACACACATATATATGTATATATATATATATATATATATATATATATATATATATATATATATATATATATATATATATATATATATATATATATAAGTAATTTCTCCACTGTGTTTTATGATGGGATCCATAGTACATATGGCATATATCGGTAGTATAATGGGGATATTTCTGATGCACCTTTATATTCTGTCAGTCTTTTCCACATATTATAGAGATGTTCATATTATTTTATATACCTGTCAAAAATGTGCTTTGCTAATGGGTCTATATCTTCTACTTATGAATATTTTGCCATCTATATGCAGTTTTTGATTATGCCTGCTGTTGCACAGACATTACTGCTTATCTGTTGCAGTAGAATTATGCTGAGATATACTTTTCATACTGAGATACTTTTGCATATTACAGGCTTTCCTGTAAATCTTGGTGCAGAACTTGACTTACTCTGCCAAATTCCTTGAATCCTTTGGAATCTGGCCATATATGTACATATATCTTGATGGTTCTTAATATGTTTTACAGATTGTTGGAAATTAAATTAATGCTGAAAAGTAGAAATTTTCTAAAGGATAAAATATTTATGACTAGTTATTTAACAGTGTACAACATGCTGCATTAGCTGAGATAAAGACTGGATCATGAAATGAAAGACGCTGGTGAACAATTCTCCAAATCCATTACCTTAGAAGCTGCTTTCTCTGATGGCCAAACACAATAAAATAAAAAAAGAAAGAGTACAAATCTAATAATTCCATTTCCAAACAAAATTAATGATTCAAAGTATAATGTGCCTGAAAACACTCAAAAACTATATTAATACAATCTCTGACAACAAACAATCTTTTTGTCTCAAATTTTATTTAATAAATCAGTCTCATGAAAAATAAACTCTTGTATTCTTGCAGTACACCACTTAAGAGAAAGCTTGAAGAAAAGCAATTGAATAGACATGTTTCCTACAACAATTAATATCTCATTTTTCATTTTTTATTACAGTTTTGTGACAATACAGAAAAATCAAACTATCACATAACTTTACAAGTTCCAAACATGTTTTGTACTTCTTCACAGTTTTGTTTGCAGACTTTCAACTTGCTCCCTTCTGACTCGTGTATTCCCAAATTTAATTTTTCATTAATTTGTTTATTATTTTGAAATGATTTTGAAATTTTACAGCAACACATTGTTATCTATAAAAGTATATTGGTTATCTGCTGAGTATTACATCTGGAAATATCTTAAATATATTTTTACATGAAGAAGTACGAAGCATGTTTGGAACTTTACCTGACTTTGTTGAAATCACATATTATCGGATCTCACTTTGTCAACACTCAAAATATTGAACTCCCACTTCATCAAAGCAATGGAACTATGAAGATCTTCCCAGGGCCTCCCACCTGGGGGAGTTATGGATAGTGCGGTTTGGGTTTTGTTTCTTTTTTGGGTAAGTGGTTACTTACTCTGGGAAGATCTTCATAGTTCTGCTGCTTTGATGAACTGGGAGTTTGATATTTTGACTGCCAACAAAGTGAGACAAAGTGAGGTAAATCCATATATCTATCTATCTATATATATATATATATATATATATATATATATATATATAGATATATATACACACACACACACACATATATATATATATTTATGTATATATATATATATATATATATATATATATATATATATATATACATACAGTGGATATAAAAATATATATACACACACACACACACACATATATATATATATATATATATATATATTTATGTATACATATATATATATATATATATATATATATATATATATATATATATATATATATACAGTGGATATAAAAAGTTTATACACCCCTGTTAAAATGCCAGTTTTTTGTGATATAAAAAAATTAGACCACAATAAATCATTTCAAAACTTTTCCCACCTTTAATGTGACCTATAACCTGTACAATTCAATTGAAAAACAAACAAATCTGTTAGGGGAAAAGATATAAAAAAATAAAAAAAAACTACAATAAGCTGGTTACATAAGTGTGCAGACCCGTAAACTAATACTTTGTTGAAGCACCTTTTGATTTAATTACAGCATTCAGTCTTCTTGGGTACACACCTGCCATCAATTAAAGAGACTCTGATTAACCCCAAATAAAGTTCAGCTGTCCTAGTAGAGTTTCCTGACATTTACTCAGTTGCCTGCTACAGCAAAAGCCATGGTTCACAGAGAGCTTACAAAGCATCAAAGGGATCTCATTGTTGAAAGGTATCAGTCAGGAGAAGGGTGCAAAAAAATGTCCACAGCATTGGATATACCATGGAAAAGAGTGAAGGCAATCATCAAAAAGTGGAGAAAATATGGGACAGCAGTGACATTGCAAAGAACTGGACGTCCCTCCAAACTTGATGAAAAGACATGATGAAAACTGGTCAGGGAGGCTGCCAAGAGACCTACAGCAACACTGAAGGAGCTGCAGAAATTCCTGGCAAGTACTGGTTGTGTAGTACATATGACAACAACCTCCTGTATTCTCCATATGTCTGGGCTATGGGGTAGGGTCGCAAGTCGGAAGCCTTTTCTTATACAGAAAAACATCCAGGCCTGGCTAAAATTTGAAAAACAATACATCAAGTCTCCCAAAAGCATGTGGGAAAATGTGTTATGGTCTGATGAGACCAAGGTTGAACTTTTTGGCCACAATTCCAAAAGGTATGTTTGGTGCAAAAACAACACTTCGCATCACCAAAAAAACACCATCCCCACAGTAAAGCATGGTGGTGGCAGTATCATGCTTTGGGGTTGCTTTTCTTCAGCTGGAACTGGAGCTTTAGTCAAGGTGGAGGGAATCATGAACATTTCCAAATACCAGTCACTTTTGGCCCAAAACCTTCAGGCGTCTGCTAAAAAGATGAAGAGGAATTTCACCTTTTAAAATGACAATGACCCCCAAGCATACATCCAAATCATGAAAAGAATGGCTTCACCAGAAGAAAATTAAAGTTCTGGGATGGTCCAGACAGAGCCCAGACCTAAATCTAATAGAAAAGTTGTGGGGTGACCTGAAGAGGGCTGTGCACAACAGACATCCTCACAATCTGAAAGATCTGGAGCACTTTTAGAAGGAAGATTGGGGAAATATTACCAAGTTAAGATGTGCCATGCTGATAGACTCCTACCCAAGAAGACTGTACGTTGTAATTAAATCAAAATGTACTTCAACAAAGTATTAGTTTAAGGGTGTGCACATTTATGCACCCAGCTTATTGTACGTTTTTTTATTTTTTATATTTTTCTCCTAATAGATTTGTTTGTTTTTCAATTGAATTGTACGGGTTATAATAGGTCACATTAAAGGTGGGAAAAGTTTTGAAATTATTTATTGTGGTCTCTTTGTTTTATAGGTTCATAGGTTCATAGGTAAGTACTAGGCTATCTGCCCGAGGACATCTGTAAGCCTAGCCAGAATATGTTGGCTTTTGCTGCCCCCTTAGATTAGTTCCCTGTGCGTCTGTCCAGCAGAGTCATTAGTTCCCTGTGCCTCTGTCCAGCAGACCCACTGCAGTGATCCCCAGGGTAAATTTTCTGTTTCCCATCCACTCATCAAGGTTTCTCTTGAAGAGTGTTAGTGAGTGGCTCTGCCTAATGTAGACTGGAATCCTGTTCCAAAGCATGGGGAGTCTCTGGGACAGGAATCTATCCCTCCAGCATATCCTATTTATCATTGCGGTGAGGTTTAGATCCCTAGAATGTGCGGCTCTCGGGGATTTGTTTTTTTTTTAGGTGAAGCATGTCCATCAATTCTGTGTTGGACATGGCCTTGTATGTCAGGTAAAGATCACCTCTGAGTAAGCGGTATGCAACCAAGTACAGCTGGAGTTTCTTCAGTTGGGCTGCATATGGCATCTGTTTGAGGCCAGTAATCCTCTTGGTGAGGTACTTCTGTGGTCTTTCCAGCTGTTGCAGGTGACTTGTAAGGTACATCCCAAATGGGGTGTTGTACTCTATGATGGGTCTGATGAGTGATGAGTAGAGGGGTACAATAACCTGTTTTGTTCTAGATGCAAACCCTTTTGCGATTAGGTGGGCCACAAAGAAGGATTTTCTAACCACCTTGGCAATATGATTATCAAAGGAGAGATTACTATCTACTTGAGTCCCCAGATCCCTTATTACATTTTTGGTATTAAGGGGACTACCACGTATGTGGCAGTTCATGGGTACTTTGTTTTTTACAAAGGGGATGACTATGCACTTTTTGGCATTTAGCTTGAGGCCATGATTTTGACACCAGGTATCCGTCTCAGTGAGACCCTTCTGGAGGATGTCTGTATCAGCTGGAGAGTCACTTATGGCCCGCAGTTTGCAGTCATCTGTGAACTTGGTCAGCCATAGTTCTCCTGTGCTTGCCTGTACCTCTGAGAAGTATATACTGAACAAGAGGGGTCCCAGGACTGAGCCCTGGGGACGCCACTTGTAACCGGTTTAGAGTTGGACCTAGAGCCTGCAACTCTCACTGTGTGGGTTCTATCTATGAGCCAATTGGCAACCCATTTTATATCACAAAAACCTGGCATTTAAACAGGGGTGTAAACTTTTTATATCCACTGTATGTATATATATATATATATATATGGGTCTACTACTAATGCCCGACACGACGATTCCCCGACAGAAAACTCACCGACGCCAGATGACCGACAGGTAAGTGTACCGACAGGATGATTTGCTGACAGCGGAAAGACCGACAAGGGAATGTGCGACGCGCGTAAGTGTCGCGATGGTGACGGAGTTAGGAGCAGTCAGGTAAGTGATCGAGATTGTGGGATGTCGGGTTAGGCTGTGGGAAAGGTGAGTGTGTGTTCGTGTCGGAGGTATGGTTCGGGTAAGGTAAGTGTGTGCTAGTGAGGGACTGTAGTTTAGGGACGGGTTAAGTGAGTTAGGGTTAGGGTGCAGGTAGGTGATGTGTGTGTTAGTGTCGGGGCTTGGGCTAGGGGTGGGTTAAGTGAGTTAGGGTTAGGGTGCAGGTAGGTGATGTGTGCGTTAGTGTCGGAGCTTGGGCTAGGGGTGGGTTAAGTGAGTTAGGGTTAGGGTGCAGGTAGGTGATGTGTGCGTTAGTGTCGGAGCTTGGGCTAGGGGTGGGTTAAGTGAGTTAGGGTTAGGGTGCAGGTAGGTGAAGTGTGCGATAGTGTCGGACCTTAGGGTTAGGGTTTGGGTCAGGGCTAGTGTGTATGCTATGTAGTGTCACGTGTTGTTTACGTTCCGTGTGTCGGTGTAGTGATGTTCGGTGTTTTGCGTTGTCGGGTTTGTGTCGGGTTTGTGTGTTGTCGGTCATCTGGCGTCGGTGAGTTTTCTGTCGGGGAATCGTCGTGTCGGGCATTAGTAGTAGACCCATATATATATATATATATATATATATAGATAGATAGATAGATAGATAGATATCTATATAGGTTCATAGGAGATTAATAGACTAAAGATTCAAGCGCTCTTACAAGCCTAGCCATCATTACTTGGAATTTGCCCAATTTTCGATCCCTAAGGAATAGGGAATGGCTTAGGTATGTGCCTATGTCTTGGTGTATTTTACAGACTGCTCCTGTCTATAAAGGACATGGGTGCCTTGCCAAGAATGAATTTCCAGTTTCCCATCCATTGATCAAAACTGCATTTTTAAGAGGGTCAGGGAATGGCTCTGATTTTCATGTTTAGGAAGCCTGTTCCAGGGAAGGGGTAATCTCTGAGATGCATATTTGTCTCTCCAACATGTTTTGTTCATGTCACAGACCAGGTTTAGATCTTGAATTCAGAAACTTTGTGTAGTTTATCTTCGGAATATATAACAGTTCCATTAGAGCTGGATTTGCGAGTGCCTTATAGATTAGGCATAGATCACCCGTTAATAGTATGCAGGAAATAGAGTAAAGGGCTTTTAGTTGATCTGCACAGGACATGTTGTTTTAAACCATATATATAATTTTTTTTTAAATGAGGAACCTCTGAGGCCGCTACAGTTGTTGCAAGTGTCTGGTCAAGTATATGCCAAAAGGTGCATTATACTCGATTATTGGCCTGATGAGGGCCAAGTGCAGAGGGACTATAATTTTCTTGGATCCAGATGCCATGCCTCTGCTTATAAGCTGTGCCACATAGAAGGACTTCCTCACCACTGTGGACACATGGTGGTCAAAGTACAGGCTACTGTCCATATGTGTACCTAGATCTCTCACCACTGGGTCAACTCTTAGGAGTGTGCTGTCAATGTTGTAATTTACAGGGGTATTTGACTTCCCAAAGAGTATAATTATGCATTTTTTTGCATTCAGATTTAGACCAAGGCTCTGGTGCCAATCATTTGTCTGAGTCAGACCTTTCTGAATGATATCTACATTGTTGGGAGATTTGGTAACTGCCCCCAACTTGCAGTCATCACTAAACTTGGTCAGTCAGAGGCCTTCTACATTAGCCTTGACTTCAGAGAAGTATATTCCAAACAGGAGAGGTCCCAGCACTGAGTAGTACAAGTAACTGTCCTCTTGCTGTACCTGAATTTGCCCACTCTAACAGCATGTGTCCTGTCAATGAGCCATTTGGCAATCCATCTGGTGACATAGGGATTTATTCCCAATTTTGTGTGTTTATCTATAATACCTGAGTGGAGAATTGTGGCAAATGCCTTAGCCAGGTCAAGGTAGCAGTATGAACTGTTTTACCCATATCCATGGCCCTAGTGGCTTTCTGAAAGAAGTCCACTAGATTGAGCTGGCATGACCTGTGCTTGACAAAGCCGAACTAGGTTGGGTACATTGTTTAGAGATTTCCTCTGTTGTTGTTGTTTATTAGGTCTATGATTTTTCTTTCCATGGTCTTCTATATGAAACTAGTCAAACCTATGAGTCTGTAATTTCCTGGGTCTGTTAATGCCCCCCCCTTTAGGCAGAGGGATGACTGTTGTCCTCCACTTCCTAGTGATGAAGCCATTCTAGACAAGGATGTCAGGAGGCATATGCACTGTACGCATTCCTATACAAGCTGTATGACCGGGTAGCAACAGAGCAAGCATTAGGACTCAGGAGAAGCCACTCTAGCTTTAAAAAAATGGTCACGACTCACAACCTGCAAGAAATCGCTGTACAATCAACTCACCCTAGCCCTTAAAGTCCTACATCAGCCTAAGAAAACTTCCTCACTCCAAAATCTACTACACCCTTACTCCAGCAATAGAACTCTCTGCTCCAGCAATAAATTCCTTCTAGAAGTAACTAAAGCCAAAACCGCAGCTGGGGATTCTCTCTTCTTCAACTTCATACCAAAAATATGGAATACACTGCCTATCCATATACCATCCAATACCTCCTTAGTACAGTTTAAAAAAACCCTAAAGACTTACCTAATTAACACATGGCTATGGTCCTGTACCAATCCAGTCTTATCCGAGTTCTCACCTCTAGTAACTCTACTACTAAGTTACAAGTATTTCTAACTATAACTGTAGATTTAGTTAAACCTCATCCTTACATACTACCATACTTTCAAAATGTATTCACAATCACATGTATTCTGCTGAGTTACCTGTCTGTATATATACAATGATTCCTTAAACTGAGTGTAATTGTGTATGGTATCATTTTTGTGTATCTTAAAACGAATGTACCTGGTATCTTCGATATTCACGTTTTTAAGTTTATATTATGCATTTATCTGTATTTTACTTTATTTAGTTTTGTTAAGTGGATCTTTTCTCCCTGGGCCTCTGCTGATAAAGGACATGTATCCATTTGAACTTTCCCAGTAAACAAATGCAAAATAAAATAAATATGAGACTGCATAGCAATTTGCAGCTCTTTAGATGTTTTAATTTAACAATTGTTTTGTCCTGGTGTTGTTGAAATAGTTAAAAGGGCGATAATCACTTAGATGTTGTTGTGTCTTTCGGCTTTTTCCCGGTTAGGGGTCGCCACAGCAGAACTCTGGTCCGTTAATGATTGACAGTAGATTTTTACGTGCCGAGTTGCCAGCCCTGACGCACAACCTTCAATGAAGGCATTCCCATTCACGCATGTCTCCACACAGAAGACGCTCTAACTGAGAATCGAACAGGACAATGTCTTACTGTGAGGCGACAACGCTACTGCAGCACCACCACCGCATCACTTAGATAAAAGTGTAAATAAAAGTCAGGCAGTGAGAAAGCTGCAGTAAACAAGATGGACTGCCTGGTTCTCCTTTATGCATTATGATTGGTAAAGAAGTTCAAGCAAGTTTGTCAGCAGTAGCAACAAGTTGTACAAGCTAGAGCATTGAGGGGAAGCATGTTCACAGCAGTTTAGAAGTGTACTGACAAGTAAATTTCATTTCTAGATTTTTAACTTTAAAAGCTCAGGATATACTGTCCAGATTATATGTACCCATTAGAAATATAGTGACTACTCTGTTGTGTGCATACATTATATTGAAGAGTAAGGTTTTCTTTTTGTGCCTACTGCTTACTTTTTTTATATGAATCTTGATTCAGGGGAATAAAATGTTAAGTTGTGCATTTCCCTACTACTGCAGTATTGATATTTGTGGTTCTATCACTTGTGCTGCTCACAGTTGTTATTCATTAGTTTTGAATAGCTGTTTCCGGCTTCTGTGTTTCCATAGTTCTGAATATGTTATCTGCAGCAACAAGGGAAAATCTAGAATCAGAAAGATATCAGAAGGCTGTGGCTGCAGGGCAAGTAATTAGATATTGTGATTTGTTTGTGTATTTCAGTTCCTCTTCAAATACAGAATGTTGTAAGGATTTCCACTTATTCCAGGTATCCTTCCTATGATTCTTTTTTTATTTTTATTTTTTAATTATCCAAAAACACAAGTGCCAACTTCAAGTTCACAAACAAAAACGTCAGTAGGAAAAAACACTTTAATATATCGAGCAAAGCTTTGATAAAGGATTATATCCGAAAGCTTTGCTCGATATATTAAAGTGGTTTTTCCTACTGACGTTTTTGTTTATTTTTTAATTATGCCAGCTGGATGAACATTGTCTTACAATTCTGAATGTACAGCACAAAACCCATTGACCGAATAACATGGTGCTACTAGTGGCCGGACTCTAGTAGCCAGGAAGAGTGCTGAAAGCTTTGGATAACTCAAGGCTGACAGACAAAACTAGGCTTTGGAAGTTGAAAGTGCTGGTAAAATTAAAGAGGGCAACAGATGTGCTGTTGTTTGAATGAAAACTCTTTTGGGTGGAGGAGAGAAGGTTCTTACCCGATAGGTATCTACAGAGTTGTGAATGGATACGGTTTTCTAGAATTTTTGATAGAGGTGATAATAACAGCTACAGATCTGTAGTTGATAAAACTGGTGAGCTTCCCACATTTGTGTTAGGATATGATTTGAGATTTCTTTCCACAGATAGTTGGTACATGGGTTTTCTTTGACAGATTAACTTATTAGTGTGAATACTGGATAAACTAGTAACCTGCTGCCAACATGATGCGTTCTGACTGCTAGGTGGTAGAAAATAATTAAGGCCGTTAGGAAATAACAAACAGCCCACAGGTATTTTGAAGCCTAGCATCACAGGTAACTGGCCTCCCCAGCCTTGGAATCTTCATTATTTCCCTCCAGTGCCCACCCTGTCAGGCATTATTGCATTTAGATAAAGGGCTACCTGTCACATTTTGCATTTGTTTTATTATTTTTTATATGTTTGATGTAAACGTTCCTCTCCCTAATGTTTCAAACTTGGTGAAGAATCTCTCATTTTTGTTGGAAGAGGTATTTTACATCTAAAATATATATACACCTGGGAGGTCTCATTGGAATGAAAAGAATGAAAAAAAATGCAAAAATAAGAGTCATAAGACAATACTAGGTAATCAGTGTGCAGACTGTTACATACCTGGCCAATAACACAACAGTGATCAACGGTGAGAATAAACCCTGTCCATTGTATCTCTGAAGCAAACACCTTAACTGCTAGGCAAAACTCCCAAGAAGAGTATTAATGCATCCAGTACAAAGGATTACAATCCCTAGTCCCATGCCCAGAAAATGGCAATCTGTGTTCTGTTAGCAACATGGGTGCATGATGGAGCATACAGATAGGCATGTCTCTCCTCAGAAAAAGGAATGGAACTTTTTGGAGCAGTCCTGAGCATGCATTTGGCTTACCACAGCCACAAACATGGTAACCTTCCTCAGCAGGTGCACAGATGCATGCACGTGCATGAGGAGGCATAATCACCCTGTAATGACATGGGTCACACATCTGCCACCCAAAGGGAGAGGCAAGGAGTTAACAGCCTTATTGCTGAGATGTTGATGTAGGCACAGTCAATCCTTCTGTCTGCTTGGATGACCTCCCCTCCAGAATGAAGCTTGATAGTCAGCAGTCATGGAAGCAAAAAGAATTAAAAAAAGCTGTGATGGCTATGGCATATTGCATTGAAAGGTACTCAGCTGGATGCAGGGTATAGCCTAGTATAATGGAGAGGAACTTTATGTGCTTTTCCACCCAGGATAGATGTACATTTGGACTGAAGTGTACATTTTTATTTTGCTGTTTCATGACATTATGTGCTTCCTTCTATATATTTGCTGTGGGTTGGGTGGGGGGAGAGCATTTTATGAGGAAATATGCTTGTATAGCAGTATGTAAGGGTGGGTGGAAAGCAAGATGCTGAGGGGACATGGATTGGTGGGGGGCATCATTCTGGAAACTGAGTACAAATTTGAAAATTCTGGCTACACCCCTGAGTCTGGAGGCTGTGGTTAAATAGAGATGCTAGTGGGTCTGAGAGGTCATGTTTCAAGCTATTAAAGAGGCATCCTGGGATATTGACAGAACCCATTGAAGTCATGTTTTTAGCTTTAGAGAGCACAGTGGCAACCTATTCCTTTGTGATAACTGGTAGAGAAATGGTGGAGGGTATTTCTTAGGGGGTAGCCAGGGGTGATGGGGCAGTCAAATTTGAGCTGAATTTATTAGCCAGAAGACTTGCTGTATATTATGGTTGGATATAGGTGATGCGGTCTGCAAGTAACTCTGCATATTTTTGGGTGTTCCCCTTAAGATTGCAGACATTACTGAAACATGCCTTGTGGTTACCATTATCTAGGGAGGTTATTTTTGCCTCAACATTCCCTTCAGATAGTTTAATTAGTCCCCTCATTTGTTTGTTTAGACTAACAAGAGCGTTTTTGCTCTGTTGTGCACGTTCTCTCTCTTACTTCTAGACAGGATTTTCTTTCTTTTGCTGTACAACCTATTTATACCAGAGGTTCAGCAGGGTGGCTTGTTTTTGTGGTTTGCCCTAGACATGCTTTGGTCTGGTATTGCCATTTCAGTGCAGTTGTTTATTATGGTCATATGGGGCTTTTGTGTATGCCTTTGCATTGTTTCTGTGTTTTCTGGATTTGGAGGAGCTTGGAAACTAGCTTTGCTATTGCTTAATAAGAGGTAGTTTGCCTTAGAAAAGTTCTTAAAGGTTTTGGAGTTAGGTGGGGGTTTAGTTTTATGCATATTTCAAGGGAGACCACTTTTGATCAGTATAACCAGTCAGGACTTTACACCTTGGAGGGGTGCAATGCTCTTCCATATTTGTGAGTACCAGGTCCAAGATATTTGTACCCCTAACAGGAATGCTGGCTAGCTGCTTCAGGGCATTTGCATTTACAAAGTCCAGAAATCTTTGTGCCTGCAGGTTAGTAGTCATGTATGCTTCCCAGTTAATGGAGGCATAGTTGAAATAACCTATGAGTATGGTATTGCGCTGAATGGTAAGTGATTGTAGTAAATCCAGGTATGAGGAATGGTTTTCCTGGTTCATGAGTCGGGGACCTGTAGCTAGCAAGTATACGATAAGGGATTTTTCTGATAGTTAGTTGGAAGTAGTTCAAGCATGTCACATTGTCTGAACAGCATTGAAGCGTGCTTATCGTTTATGTACATGGATACACCTTCACCTTGTGTCCCTTCATGTGCACATGTCACATTGTTTGAACAGCCTTGAAGCGTGCTTATCGTTTATGTACATGGATACACCTTCACCTTGTGTCCCTTCATGTGCACATGTCACATTGTTTGAACAGCCTTGAAGCGTGCTTATCATTTATGTACATGGATACACCTTCACCTTTTGTCCCTTCATGTGCAGTGGGTGGTTGCAATGAGTAAAGGGCATTATAGCCTTGCACTGCTGGGGCACTTTCCATGACTTTGAACCACGTCTCAGGAACTGCACAAATGTCAGCATTCTCTAGAGTGAGGAGGGCTTCCAGGAAGTGTAGTTTCTTGTTGAGACTCCTGGCATTGAGCAGTAAGACCTTTAGTTTATCTTGAGTAGATTTTGCTAAGATGGAAGGTTTAATTGTTTGGAAATGTCTAAAAAAGGCACTTTGTAGTCCAGGCAAAATATAAACAAAAAATGATTGACTTCAACAATTGGCATAGCTTCTTGTATCAGTTCAAGGGCATCCAGTATCTGACAGCCAGGGATGATATGGTCAAAAGACCATGCTGCTTTGCCAGAGATGGTCTTCACCTGTCACCTCTAGGCTTTAGGTTGCTGGCAAAGGTACTTGCCTCCCTCATAGTGCCTTTTTTTAGGCAATATCATCAGAACAAAATTCCAGACATAAAAATATCCTCTAGAAACAAACTCAGGGTTATGCCTCTTAATGCTAGGAGTCTAAATCAGAAACTTCACTCACTTGAAGCACTTTTCACCCTGGAAGATGCTGATGTCTGCACAGTCACAGAGGCATGGTTCAAGGCCTCAGAGAGTACCCCGGCTATTCAGGGCTACCAATGACTTCCACACGTTCAGACCACATAATGAATGTAAAAAAAACAAAGGAGGAGGAGTATCCACCTTCATTAAAGACATATACATCTCTAGACTAGTTAACAGTACGACTCCCTAGAGTTACTTCAAGTCCAAGTAATTGTAGGAAAGACTCTCCTCCATGTCATTTTTGGCTAGAAGTCCCCACCATGAACCAGGAAAACCAATACAGCTTACCCGGAACTGCTTGAGTCGCTCACAGTACAGCCAAATACTCTGGTCATGGGTGACTTTAACTATCCTTCCATTGACTGGGTAACATATATGAGCACAAACACACTTGCCCAAGGGTTCCTGGATATTGTTAATGCAAATGCTCTGGAGCAGATAGTCAGCACCCCTACAAGGGGCTCTAACATCCTTGACATAGTGCTCACCAAATTGGGGGATTGATGCACTACCCCAAGTGTGGGGTCCTTCCTGGTAAAGTCTGATCATAAATTAGTCTCGTTCAAAGTAGTAATCATACCTGACCTACCCTCAGGAGCAAAAAAGGTTAACAAATTTCTCCAAAGCAAATTATAGCTTACTGAGCAATAGAATCAATAGTTTCAGACCTCCTGCCAACACTGACCACAATGACCCCTATACTGAGGTGTATACAAATGTCCTGAAAAACACCTATATAAATATATAGACTCAGCAGTACCAAAATGGATCAAATCAAGATATTCACAAAATAATAAGCCACCCTGGTGGGCATCTACCATAAACAGGTTATACAATAAGAGAAAGAAACTGCTGTCAAAAACAAGAGGGAACTTTCCCAGCAAAGAAAGAACTCTCTCCAAAGCATAAGCAAGGAGATTAGACATCTTGTAAAGTCCTCTAAAGCTAATTACAAAACTAAATTAGCATCCCCTAGCTAAGGTAAATCACAAAGCATTCTTTAGCTACATATGAAATAGAAAAGGGAAGGCCCATCTTTGTGCCAAACTAGCTGTAATGGTACCACTTATACACTGAACCTGTGGACATCACCAAGTTGCTAGTGGACAGGCTTGGTGAAAACTTCACCCCTCTGTCCTCACTAATCATATCCCGTAACATACCCATCATTAGTCCTCTACCTAGAATCTCTAGAGAGCAGGTTGTAGCCACACTCTCCAAGTCCAAAAACACTCCCCGTATAGGACTGGGCAACATCCCAGGCTGCCTATTAAATTGGTCTAAAACAGGTGTTAGCATAACGGCTGAGCATGCTTTTCAATCTCACTCAAAGCACTGGCTTTGTCCCAGCTGAGTGGAAAACAATAACTGCAATCTCCTTGCATAAAGGTGGTCCCTCAACTGACCCCGGGAACTATAAACCCATAAACCTAACCAGTCTTATCTTCAAGGCCAGGGAGAAAATCATCATAGATCTTAGCACAAGGATATAACTCTTGACCTGACCCAATTTGGCTTTGTTAAGGGCAGATCTTGCCTGCTAAACCTGGTGGACTTCTTCAAGAATGTCACCAAGGCCCTGAATGAAAGCAAAACAGTTCACACTGCCTATCTCAACCTAGCCAGTGCCTTTGACACAATCACTCACTCAGTCATCACTGAGAAACTAATCCAGCTGGGGATTGACCCTTACGTCACTAGATGGGTTGACAACTGGCTCACAAACAGAACACATACAGTCAAACTTGGGGATGCCAACTCTACTAGCAAACCTGTTACCAGTGGTGTTCCATAAGGATCTGTGCTAGGCCCCCTACTGTTTGGTATCTATTTTTCAAAAGTTCAGGTGAAAATAGATGGCCTATGGCTTATCGGGTTTGCTGATGACTTCAAACTGGGTGTAATCATCAAATCCCCCAAAGATGTCAACTTACTACAAATTGGGCTTACACAGACATATGTTTGGTGTCACAGCCATGGATTTAAACTAAATACAAAAAAATGAATTATCATCCCCTTTGGCAAAGGAGAAACTCCTGCCAATTGCAACATTAATAATATCCCTCCTAAGTTCAAACCCAGTGGAGAGAGATTTAGGAACACAAGTTGACAGCAGCCTTAATTTTGATTATCAGGTGTCCACAGTAGTAAGGAAGGTCTTCTGTGTTGCACACCTCATAAGCAAGGGTATAGCATCCAAAGCTAAGGAGGTTATAACTCACCTGTACTCGGGTCTTATCAGATCAATAATAGAGTACAATGCTCCCTTGTGTGTGTACATCTGCAGCAATTGGAGGGACCTCAGAGGTTTTTCACCAAGAAAATTCAGGGTCTACAGCACATGACATACACAGACAGACTGAAGAGCCTATCACTTTACTCTGTATCCTATAGACTGCTTAGAGGTGACTTGTGACTGGCCTACAGAGCAGTCTCAGACTCTGCCTTGAAGAAGCTGCTGCATATCCACAAATACAATGGAACAAGATTCACTCGCTCTAGGGATCTTAAGCTAGCCTGCAATATTAACAGAACATGCTGGAGAGACAGATATGTCTTCCAGAGGTTACCATTCCTCTGGCACAAACTCCCAGTCCTCATTGAGCTGCTCAGTTACCCTATTTAAGCATAACCTGGCAATTGGCTGGGAAACCATAAATTTACACTGGGGGTTTCACTTATGTCCTTCTTAGGGGCAGCCAGTGCTGATCTTAGATTTGCATGCAAACCTAGACTATATATCTTGATCCAGAAGGGAACAAGGGTATAATGATGCTAGGTTTGTAGTGGACTTAGGACAAATAGCCTAGTGACCTCCTATGATCCTATGAAGACCATCCCTGGCAAAGCAGTGTAGCGTGTCATTCATGTTCTCCCAGGCTGACAAATATTGGAACTCCTTGGTAGCTAAACCAATTATTAAAGTCAGTCATTTTCTGTTAATATTATGGAATCATCCTTGGAGAGGGTAGAATACTGCACAAAGCTAGGCTCATACGCTTCTGCAACACGTGTTCTGAGAGCTCAATCATGTCTCTCCATATAGTCCAGGGAGGTCCATCTCAGGTAATTCCTGCCCACATGGACTATAACTGAGTCATACTGGTACTTGGGGTTTAGTGATTTGAGTGCTTGCATGATCTGGGGAACCCTGTACCCTGACAGATAGCTAACTATAACCTTCTCTTTATATGGCCTGGTGAGAAAGAAATCAGTGGGTCTCACAATGGAGTCTCCAATGACCAAAATATTGGGTTGAGTGGTATTACACCCTATGGGCTTGGTAGTTGAGACTCTATGAGATGTAATTTTATGTGTTATGGCATGAGTTGTCTTGTTTGAATGCATGCAAAGTTGCTGAGGACTGCATCTGGGAGGTCTTTGAGATTTAGCTAAGTTACACATGAGCACCTCTGCATATGTGGGTCTATGTGTCTGGTCTGTGGTAAGTGCTGTATGTGTGTCACTGACAACCTGTTTGGTGTTTTTTTTTTTTGTCTGTATATGAGAGTCTTTCCTCCAGTGACATTGTGTAACTACATCTCTCACATACTGTATTTATCTGTTTCAGAATTAAGTGGTTGTTCGTAAACATGATGCAAATGCTACATTGTCTCCAGATGCCCATGTCCACCAAATTGCATATAGAGATAGCAGAAAAGTGACTATCCATGTATGTAGGTCCTTAATATGTGCTTTATAAGGGAATAGATTAGGGAGTGTTTGCAAAGGATGAGGGATGGGTGCTTACATAGTGTAATCTACAGCAAACCTAGTATGCAGTGATGCTGCTCAGCATGCAAACCAGTTGTTCTTTGGGCAGTGGAAGTTCTAAGTGCTGTAATAATGCAGTCTAAAGCTACCTAAATGGAGCAATGCTGCCTGACATACAAACCAGTTACTCCTTGAGTAGCATGTCCTGCATTATTTGTTATAGGGAAACTTCTAGTGATTTTATATATATGTATATATATATATATATATATATATATATATATATATATATATATATATATATATACACACACAAACACACAAGGCACCACTAACTCACTGCCACTTCTTCTCACAAACACTAGGCATATATGGAAGCAGAAAAAAAGCAATCAGGTAAGTACACAATAAGCCTTCCACCAGCAATTTCCAGCTCACATAGATTAAATCAGCCTTCTCCTGCCACAAGAGTGCAGACTTTAATTCTCTTAATGTAAAATGACTGGTTTTGAGCCCAAGTGTTGGGGAACCACAAAAGCTGGACCCTAAAAGCACAGGAAACACCTGAGTACATTATAGAGTACTGCAATTGTAGAATAGCAGCCCTTACAGGAGTAGAAATGCAACTTTACGTTGATTTTCTTGTATCAAAAACTGCAACTTGTAAATGTTTAAAAACACATTTTTTGCAGGGAGTAAGTCCGTATGCACCCATATGTGGTCAGCTTGGCTGTTAACTGGATAACCCCAAAGTATAACTCTATCTGACTCTGCTGAGAAATATTATATAACAGAAAAAGAAGGTATACAGGTTCAGAACAATATGTGAGCCCCAAAGTCCTTAGCATATCTTCTTTATTTTACCAGATATCAACTTTGATCATAGCTTGTCTTGAAAATGCCCTGCCATGTTCCTTGCTTCTTTGCATCACACCTACAGTAGGCTCTTTGAGTTCCATATGATATCCTTGTTAAGTAGTGATAAGTTTAAACTACCCTGTGTAAATACTTCCATATGAATTAATGTCAGAGTTGAGGAAGATTCTGTCAAAGGCCTGCTCAGCATCAAAGGACAGGACTACACCTGGTGTTGATCCCTATCATTTCTAGTCAAAAGGTAAGCCATATTAAGATACTACCTGATGTGTGCCTGCAAACACAAATCTACCCTGACAAGCAGAGACCAAGTATGTGACATATGCTTGACAGCAGCTGCACTCATTTGATCTTCTCTGCTGCCAACAATAAATTATTATCTAAAATTAGATACTGGCATACATACATGAATCACTAAACAACTCAGTAAGTTCAGCTTGGCCACAACAGCATAGAGAAAATATATACTGTTGCACTGGGAATGGCCCTAAACCATCTACTGAGCAGAATCTTTGGCCTAGCTACCGAGATTCCTTTCTCACAAGTATCTTTGGGTTTTACTGCCTTCCTATGTTCCTACATACACACACACACACACACACACATATATATATATATATATATAGATATATATATATATATATATATATATATATATATATATATATATATATATAGATATACATATATATATATAAAGAGATATAAATATATATATATATATATATATATATATATATATATATATATATATATATATATATATATATATATATATATATATATATATATATATATATATATATATGGGTCTAGGACACATGCTCGACTAGCATATGTCCGAATCACAAAACATCGAACACCCATACACGAAAGCGCTTAACATCGAAAAGCGCTTCCATGTATGTGTAGTTCAAAAAAAAAATCTATGTTTCTGCAGGGGGCTTTGCCCGCCTGCACCCCCCCCCACTTTATTATTCTCACTCCAAGCTCCCACTACAGTGGGGAAAAGGGAATTTTCCCTTACCTGCACTGTAGTCCGATCTACGAAACAGGCACACATACATGGAAGCGCTTGTCGATGATAAGCACTTTCGTGTATGTATGTTCGATGTGTTGTGATTCGGACATATGCTAGTCGAGCATGTGTCTGGATCCCATATATTTATATATATATATATATATATATATATATATATATATATATATATATATATATATATATATATATATATATATATATATATATATATATATATATAAAATACACATGCATTTATGTTAATTTTCAGGAAAGGCTGATAATATTCTCCGGTGCTACAACCTTCTGTCCTAGCCCAAGGTAGAAAACTGTCACCACCCCAGATTACTTCACTGGGAAAGTAACAGCTATTGTTTAACTCTTGTTAAGCAGTCTGCCCAACTAGAGATAGATGCCAGGAGTTTGTCACCATTTATCAATAATATTATACTTATTGACCACCCTTCAAAAGATTAATAGGTGAAAAAAATCATTTTCTTGACTAGGTCCTTGTGGAATAGTCTACAATCTGAAATTAAGGCAGTATCTACTATAACAGATGTCAAAAAAGTATTAAGAAATCATCTTATGAATAAATCCAGCTACAAGGTACTTTAGGCACAATGGGTAACAATCTCACTAACCTGACAACAGTGAAATGTTGTGTCTACATTATAAATGATATAATTATTTAATACCTGTGCTTAACTGATTAGTTTAACTGATTATACAGCATTTGCCTAATTCCAATACCCTATTGCATTTACATAATTACTTCCAGCTGTTTGTCCATCTGTATAACACTATTATATTTTCTGTTATATCACTGTATAATTTCCTCTGTTCTAATTGTATATTTCCTCTGTTGTGTGGAATCCAAGTAATGGCTGAAAAGAATCTATAGATCCATCCAAGTATCGGTTCAACAAATAGCAATTAATACAAATAAATAAATATATATTCTTTTTTCTGATTAATAACTAAGTACATAGATGATTAGCCACAAGCTTTTTAAAAGTGAATAAATAGAAATACTTTACTTAAGAAGGAAATTATTAATTAAGCAGCACAGTTAACAGTTAAATATGAAAATAAATATGAATGAATGTGCAGAGGAAAAATAGAAAATAATCCCCGTAGACTTAGTTAATTATAAGTCCATCAGTCTCACAAGCCTTAGATATAGTCATGGAATGTATCATAAAGGAACTCCTTTATACAAATATAGGCAACTTACCTGATATACACCACAATAAGCTTTTTTAAGACAGGTTTTGCCTAGTAAGCCTGTTTGATAAAGTTCCAGAGACTATGAACAGTTGTCACTCCATACGTGCTACTTATCTCAATCTTCTCAAGCCTTTTTTAACTATTCCCCTTGCTCGTGTTACTGAAAAAATAGACAAATGTAATGTAAACATATATGTTGTCTATTGGATTGTAAATTGGCTGCCCAACAGATCCCAGGTTATGAACGTTGATAGTACCCTCTAGGAAAATAAAATTATAACTAGTGAGATGCAAAAGTGATCATGTACATCCCCTGCCCTGTCTGAAACTTATTTTGCAGGTATCCAAGCTAATATCCCAGAATTGTGGTTGATGACTACAAACTAAGCACTGTTATCTGCTTATCCACTGGTAATAAACTCTTCCAGCAAAGGCTGGCATAAGCTCATGCCAGGGATACCGAAAACAGTCTCAAGCTATATGCAAAAAAGTGCATCATAGTGTTAATCAAAATAGCTACTCCCTCCACATGTTATAAATGGTATAAATGGCATTCTTCTTCTGACAAACACACTCATATGAGACCTCCACATGTTATAAATGGTATAAATGGCATTCGTCTTCTGAGAAGCACACTCATATGAGACCTGGCTAGTTATGTGGACAACACTTGCTCTCATTCAGTCATTTTGTTTCTACCATAGTTGGGAAATCTTTCTATCTGGCCCAGTTAATTTCCATGAAGACTCAGTCCTGTTTGCCCTACTATTTCTTTGCAAACCCAGTGGCTCTACAAATACTCTCACTAGGGACCTAAGTCTATATCAACAAATCATCAAGACTCACTGAAGAGAAAGGTTCCTAACACAATGCATTCTCACACTATGGAATAAGTCACCACTACAGGTCAAACAAAGTTTAGCTTTGACTACATTTAAGGCTGGTCTTGATGACTGAATCAGTAAACAAAAACTTATACAAGGGTTATCACATATGCTCCTGCTCGATTTGGGAGGTAAGCACCATTAAGAGTCTGAAAAGAACGACATGAATCACATGACTAGGTACCTGATGATCCATGTGGTCTTTTGCCTAACATCGTTCCTATGTTGAACAAATAATTTACAAGAAAGAAATGAAAAATATTTGTTAACAGATAAGCTTTTCCTAGTTATCTCTTAACTAAAAGAATTACTGAGCCTGTAACTGCACTGAATGAATTTCTAGAAGACATCATGGCCAAAGACATAAGTGCCAAAACAAACTCACCGGTCTGCACACTACAGACTCCGCTGTAGTTCTTCATCTCGACTCTGTCAGTCTTTGGTTTATTCAGATGTTTGGCCTATATGTTTCCCAAAGAGAAACTACAGATGTGAATATGCAGAATTCTACATTTATCTGATAAATATGATTTCTTGCTTGACTAGCTATCTCCTTATAGAAATTTCCAGTTGTGCTATTACAATTTTTAGCTTGATAATGGACATGAGTCAGAATAATTATAGTTCTTGTTTCATGTCTGCTATACTTTCCATATCTTATGCTATATTTCCAAGCAGATTACAGTTATAAATTTCATATACATTTTTTTGCATAGCACAGAAAAATGTCATAAGTTTTCATACCTTTTTATACAGCAGAAAGCACACATTGCAGATTCAGTCATAAGTTTTACAAGGGTTAAGTGCAACCCACAAATATCTTTCAGTCTGACTCAGAAAACGGCAGCAGATTTGCTTTGACATAACACCCCATATGCAATTTATATGTGGTATTCAGTATAGAAATTAGTCAGTATATGTTAAGATGGGAGTCCTTCCTCCTTTTTTTGTAATAAGAAATAGATTTTCATGCTTCCATTAGGGTGGACATGTCTGGGAAGTTACAGCATATGCAAATATCTGGCACAACAATGACAGTATTTTGTACACTTCACTTATTAGCCTGAGTCAGATACTTCAATGACTTCATGTGAGTGATTTCATAAAGCACCTTGGCCTCTGACGAAGAAATAACCATTTTTGTTTTAATCTGCCCTGTAAATGTTGCCTATCCAGGCCAAAAGGATAGATGTATATTTCTTCTTATACATCTTGAAATAGTTTTGCTATACTCCTGATTATTGACACTGTATAACATTGTATTGCTACTTAATGCCTTGTAATAATCCTGTAACATTGTTATTTAATGCTAATTTGTAATGAAAATTGTATAATACATTGGAGCTTTTCTCTCCAGGCCTCCGCTGAAAATGGACTCTTCAGCTCAATTGGACAATCCCGGTCAACAAATGTAAAATAAATAAATAAGAAGAAATTTATGTGATTTTGTTTATCTATCACAGGTGACTCAAATTGTTCAGAATACTAATCTTTGAAAAAAATATACATTTTTTTTCATGTAAGCCTTTTGTTTTGTTCTGGGATTGTGCAGAGCTGTGGGCATGGTTTGACATGCCTGCAGTTTATTTCCTCTGGCCAGAGTTGTCATGTCATAACATAAAGCAGGACTTGCACATTACTTAATACCAGTTCTATCCTTATAGCAATGATTTGCTAGAAATGCCTCTCTATGCTTTCTTTATAATCTCTAGAGACCTGAGCTCTTATTGAAAGTTAAGTTACATTAATTACCTTTAATGCCCTTGTACATGTTATAGGTAGGTAGTTTTGCTGCCAAGATCACAACAGAAATAGTATCCGAGATCCCAGGTAGGTATACATAGAACATTTATGTATATCTCAAAGAATACAAAGTGGAGTCATTTACCTCATGATTTGCAACAACTCCTTTTTAAATTCATTGTTCAAGTCCTAAAATGTGGGTCTGCTGGCATAATAGGAATGGCGTTTCCAGTGTCTAAATGGGTCCCAATACAACATATCTAACTACAATCTCAACGTGTGATGATCTGAATATGGAAAAAGACTGAATGTCTAAAAGGGAAACCAGGGAAAATAGTCTATCAAAATAGCATCCTATCATTTCTACTACTAGTATTCAGCCTAACTGAAAAAGAGAGACTTCATGTAATTCTCTGTAGAGTGGCCCTGATATACAGCAATCCTAGTTCCCCAGATATTCTATTAACATAGCTAATTAGGACATAGAGAAAGGGGGCGCTTAACTGCAGTTCTTTGCAGACAGTAAAGACCCCGCCATGTATGGCCCTCCCACCATCTCACCTAGCAGTTTTACCACAATGGAATGATTCTGATCCTTCCATGGGTGAAGGTGATAGAATTGATAAGACTGTGCAATAGTGGAATGAGATGGAAACAGTTGGAACAAACTCGAATGAGACTGGAATGAGTTATGTGGAATGATGAATTTAATTACCCAGAACTGTGTTGAACAGGTGCAGGTCTCTCCTTTATCGGCCACATTTTCTTGTGCTTTTTAGAATAAAATCTAAACACCCTGTAGTTCAGTTAAGTATGCTTTATTATGTACAGTGGAGGTATCAACAATATCTGAATTAAAATGTAATGTCCATAGTTTCTGAACTCCTCATACCATCCATTACAAATGTACCATCTCCAATAACAGTGCTGATAATTATGTCATCAGTTTCTGATCCTCCTGAATAATATCATTAATATTCTGAAATGATGGATATTTCATTAGTACTAGGTTAAGTTCCCTAGTGAACCATTTTAAGCTTAGCCATTTGCAAGAATCAAACCCTGCACCTTGAGTTTGTAAGGGAAACATCTTGAACATTATGTCAACCTCCCAACCAGTTTGTTAAAATTTTCATTTTCCCTTAGCTTCATGGTTTCATAACGTCACAGCTGATTACTAGAATAGTTGTTTTAACAGGCCATTATAAATCTGACCAATTCTCTTCCCAAAAGTAAGAATCAAACACTGTGCCTTGTGTTTGTGAGTCAAACATCTTAACCATTATACCAAACCACAATCTTCTGCAGTCTTATCTGAATATCTGTATAGCCTTCTGAGGACTGCATTGCCATGACTTTCTGTATCTTAGTCCAAATAAACCTAACTTAACTAAATATATCTGAAGTAGTATTTCCTAATAATACCAAAACCTTGTTCACATGCCTCTTTAGCTTTGGTCCCAAGCCTTGTAGTATACATACAAGATGTGCAGCACATTCTGTTCTTATCAGTATTCTTGACTGAGGGTTATTTTCATTGATTGAAAGTGTATTTATTGAAACTGTATATAAACTGTGAAGCCTGCTTTACTGTGTTGAGCAGTACCCTCATGATAGAACACTGATCACAGACTGTGGACCATGTCATGGCTAGCCACTCAGTGGTGTAAACATTGGCTCTAGGTGATTTGGTCACGTTGTCTAATGTCACTAAAAATGGGCAAAGCTATTTTCTGGTGATAAGTGGGGTGGGGAGCCAGCTTACTCCCACTTATTCCAGGGACACATGTTAATGATAGGAGGAGTGTATGTGCCTCTGTTGGTCAGTATGCATCTACCATAAAGCCCAGCAACCGTAGGTCAATAAGCTACTGGCCAGCTGGTGTCCAGTTTCCCAGCCTGGGTTACCTAGGATAGATCTGTTGAATGAAAACTGTATGTAAAACCAATCATCCTGCCAAATATGAACTAAGAATTGCTACACTCACTGTAGGTTCACTTACAGGATACTGCTTGGAAGTGGATGACATGGTGGTAAGGAGGAGGCTGAACATCCTATATATCCAGGAGACAAGATGGAAGGGCAGCAAAACAACCCACTTGTCTTGAGATTCAGAGTCTACTACTCAGGAGGAGGACAAACTAGAAATGTGTAAGAACTGTAGTGAAGGAAAGACTTCAGAAGGTAGTGATGGTTATCATCAGAATTAATGACAGACTCGTGGCAATTAGATTCCAGTATAAGGATAGGGCACTATTCATAACCGTAGCCTATGTCCAACAGCAGCTTCGTGATAGTGAAGAAAAGGGTGCATTCAGACAGTGGTTGCAGGACTTACTAGATAAAGCAGGACAACATGAATTGGTGTTCATAATAGGTGACCTTAATGCACACACTCGGGACAAGTAAAACAGGATATGAGGACTAACTGGGTCCTCATGGGTGAGGCAACAAAAATAAAAAAGGAGAGGGCATGCAAGTCTTCTGTCTGGAAAATGGGTTAATGGTGGCCAGCACATGGTTCAGGAAGAGAGACAGTAACAAGGTCACATACAATAATGGCCAGCATGCAACTCCGATACACTTCCTCATTGTAAGAAAAGGCCAGTGGGGTAAAATCATTGATTGCTTCGTCATCCCCACTGAAACAGTCAGCCCACAGCATAAATCATTAGTTGCCACAAACAGCTGCAAGCTATGGTCAGAGAAGGCTCTAAAGTCAACAGAGACTAAGCTGCAGACCTGGAAGCTGTCTAGAGGGAAAGCACGGGAGTTTAAGCAGTTACTCAGGTTGTTCTTTCAGGAAGAACAAGAAATAAGTGGAACTGAAGAAGAATGGCAGCACCTCAAAACAGCATGTGTGAGGACTACAGAACAGATATGTGGCCTAGCCAGGTATGGAAATAAAGTACATAAGGAAAACTGATGGTGGAATACAGAAGTCCAGAAAGTCATCAAAAGAAAAAAGGAATGCAGGAAGAAGTGGGAGATAGAAAAGATGGACCAGGCTAAGAAGAAATACTTGTTGGCTAAAAACAGGGTAAGAGAAGCATTGCAATAGCAAAGAACAAGGCATCAGAGGCACTTTACAAGCGTCTGGAAAGTGACTCGGTAGATGGCACAAAGAATGTGTCAGGTTGCAAGGCAAAGACAGAAAGATAAAGAAGCTAGTCAGGCACCCTTCATAAGGGATGCCAGCAACAACCTGTTCACCAGTCCACACCAAATCAAAGGCATATAGAAGGAATACATCCAGCAGCTGCTGAATGAAGTAAACCCTACAGAAGCTGTACCCCAGACACAGCCCTAATGAAAAAAGAAGAGGAGCCTACCCTAGAAAAATTATAACAGCACTAAGGAAAATGAAGTCAGGGAAAGCAGCAGGCTCAGACGAAGTCACAAGAGATATGATCGAGATGTTGGGTGAGACAGGGGAGCAATGGCTCCTGTGGGTAGGTTTCTAGCAGTATGTAGAGAAAGACATATCCTGAATGGTTGGAGAATAAGCATACTTGTACAAGAATAAAGGGTACATTCAGAACTTTGGGCAGTACAGTGGTATCAAACTCCTGTCACACTACATGAAAGTTCTGGAGAGGGTGATGATAAACGAATACTCAGAGAGTAGAAAGTAAGATGGGAGATGAGCAGTTCAGATTCAGATCAGGATGTAGCACAACCAACCCAGTGTTTGTAGTGAAACAGCTGAGAAGAAGCTAGGAATAAGGAAAGAGTTCAAATGTGCATTCCTAGAGTTGGAGAAAGCATATGACAAGCTCTCAGGAAAACTAATTTGGGTAGGTCTGCAGTACTTCAAAGTCTCAGAAACAGTTGTAGAATTAGTGCAAATTATGCACAAAGACCCAATAACTCAAGTACGAATGGTGTTCACTCTCATAGAAGGGATCCCTGTGGGAGTGGGTGTGCATCAGGTTTCAGCTCTGAGCCCACTGCTGTGCATAGTGATGATGGACTACATTGAAAGGGACAGCTCAACAAAGTTACTGTATGCAGCCAATAATGGCATTACAGGCAGATTCTAACTAAGAATAAAAAATGCAAAACTGTAGGCACATGGAATGAAACTGAGTACGGATTAGACAGTTGTAAAGGCAGCACATGGGAGAAATCAGAAGAAGGTGAGAATTGAGATAGAAGGGAAAATAGTGGAACAGGTTAACAGCTTGAAGTATATGAGGTGAGTGGTTGAGGAGAAGGGAAGTCTAAATGAGGAGGTCAAAGCTAAAATCAGAAGAGCTGAACCTAACTGGCACAGAGGGTCAGGGGTAGAATTTTGCAGAAGAATGTCAAAGAATCTGAAAGTTAAGGTATACAAAAAAGGTGGTGTGATGAGTACTACTGTTGTTGTGTCTTCCGGCTTTTCCCGGTTCACTGTATGGTACTGTAACTTGGACAGTAAAGACAGAGCAGTTATGGAGATGAAGTGCCTAAGATAGGTGGTAGGATGCACTTTGTGGTACAGCTGAAGAAATGATAACATCAAAACAGATGATAAAGTAGCCCCAGTTGATGAGAAGGTCAAAGAGAACACATTACAGTGGTTTAGGCACATGTGCAGAAAAGCAGAAGACAATTTGGGATAGACAGTAATTAGGCAAGCGGAAACAAGGGTGTCCAGCAAAGAGATGGATGGATTGTCTCAGGTCTTTTCTCGCACAATCAGGCATGTATTTTGAAGGCAGAGGTGCTTTATTAAAGTGAGAGGTGGTGACAGTTAACATGACACTCCAACCTAATGTATAAAATGGGGGGGGGGGGTTGATGATGATGAATATTATTTGTAATATTTATATTACAGTGGCCCTGAAGGTGAAAAAGGTCTTACCTCTCAATAAATAACTGACAGATATGTTGCTGAGTGATGTGGTACTATATCCAGTGCTTTTACCCTTATCTGCAAGATGATCTGAAAGATTCATGTCACTAGATCAATGGTAGTTCCATCAATCACAAATCTACAGAAAAAGTTTAGCCAAAAACACTTTTGACAAAATTCTAAAAAAAAAAAAAAACCTTTGTTGCAGGGGGTGGGGCAAGCCCCTCTTGTACCTCCCCATGTGGGGGGATACCCGCACACCCCCTGAACTTAAATATATCTACTCCAAGGTAACACAACAGTGGAAAAAAGGGAATCCTCCACTATTGCCGAAAATGCTTTCAGTTAAACTTTTTTCAGAGCTCAACTGAACAACTTTGTTATTATTGCACGTTCCCAATTTGTTCACCCTAAAGGGTAGTGTTATCAATATTTCCAGTTCTGAATATGAGGTGCATCAAGGTATGTAAGAAAGGCAGTGCCCAGAATCCACTGCTATGACTGGCATGTCAGCATCCACCAGATTTAGTTTCAGCTGTACTCCCTGACTAGGATCCAGATTACTTGTTCAGTAGGATTGGCATAAGGACACACACTTCATCTCATTAACAACAACATACAGGATCTTCCAACACCCAAACCCTACGTTGGTCAGCAACCTCCAAAATTATGAGATTGTATCAACTATAGCAGGTCTGCTTTGAGGAAATAGTTATAGATTTAATAAATAGCAAGTAGTGTCCACAGGATAACCATAGCATTTGAACTAAACATTTCACAGAACAATGCTTATCTGTGATTCCTTGTTGCTGCTGCTACGCAGAAGGGGTGCAAGGAAATCACAAATGGCAACAGTGTACCCTACCAGCATGAAAACCATCTTTCTGAGGGGTAATTATGGTAAAGAGGTTTTCCAACCAAAAGACCATTTGATTTGGTATGCCTCTGTTGCTACATTTTTAGTTTTACCTTGAGATATATGAATTACTGTAGCTGGAGCAGCCTGCCATAATGTTCCTCACACATGCCTTTCAAGTGTCACATGTTATGAAGTATAACACTTATCTCCGCCTTCAGAAATCCTCTGTACTATAGAAAGAAAGGTATTTTAAACAATATCCAGTGATAGCTGAAAGAATAAAGTCATAAAATGTAGATCCTGCAAATATCACATACCATGAGCCCTGGTTCATTAACTCTTCTGCAATTAATTTTTCCCGTCTCAAGTGTTATTATGTGCCCTAATCCTGTATCACAGGCCTTGTCCCCAGAGCAGTCCATTTGGACAGACTGCTATCACATGCACGCTACCATCCACCTACACTGACCTATGACTAACTAAGCACAACAAATATATGCTTCATATACTCACATACTCACACACAGCCAGTATCAGTTATCATTTGTGCCTTTCCTACCCCACCACATCTACTATGTGCCACACCTGAACAACTGATGCAGAGTGTGTGCATTCCAACACATTCCATTCTATCTGACACAGCTAGCAAGATGCATAGTCCATCTCTGTGTCCCTTGTCAGTGTATCTGGTGAGCATCAGAAGCCCACCAGTGTCCCTCATCGGTACATCTAGTGGACTATTGATGTCTAAACTGTGCCCTGCCTTTCATTTACCATTTCAGCCCTCCCGGTGTTTTTCATCCTTCTGTTAGCAAGTTGTTGAAGAGCAACGCCCGCCCCCCCCCCCTCAAAAAAAATTTACACATATCCATTCACACTCTCCATCTACCACTAGCCAGTGCCACAGCCAATGTGGAACACCTCTTTACTTTATAGACTAATGTTATCCTATTCTTTAGAGCTCTATCTCAAAACTCACTGGGCTTCCTATCCCCAGTCAGCAACATCCCCTAGTAAAAATTGTTACTTATATCCAGTCACTCTCTTCCTTTTATATTTCTAAGCTGGGGTTTGTTCATAGCGTCATAGATTGTTACTAGGCTAATGACTCAGGGGGCTTTTCTAAGCCTAGCCAAGTTTTTCTGAAAGAATATTGATGTCCTGTATTTAAATATGACATTGAGGGCTAGACATTTATAAACTATTTCTGTCCATAAGGGACATGGATGGCAGGCCTGGTGTAAATTTCCTATTCCCCATCCACTGGTCTAGGTTGCACTTAAATTGGGTAATATATAAACTCAGATTCACATGGATGGGAAGATTCACATGGATGGGAAGCCTGTTTCATAGGAGGGGCAGTCTCTTGGAGCCATATCGCTCTCTCCAGGATGTTCCGTTTAAGTCACAGACAAAATTTAGGTTCTTAGACCTTGTATTTGTGGTACTGTTTGACTTAATGAATACCCATGGGTTTTTGAGTGCCTTGTAAACCAGGCAATAGATCACCGTTCAGCAATTTATAGGAGATTGAGTAGAGGGAAAGGACTTTAAGGAACACTTTGTAAGGCAGGTTTGTTATGCCTTGTATTTTTTTGTAAGGAACCTCTGAGGTCACTCTAGTTGATAATAACCTCCAGCTTGCAATCATCTGCAAACATTGTCAGCCATAAACCTTCAATGTTTGCTTCCATTTCAGAGTAATAGATGCCATAAAGGAGCTGGCCCAGTACTGAACCCTGGGGGACACCTCTAGTGATGGGTGTCTTGTTGGAGTTGGCCTCATCTATTTTGACTTCTGGGATCAGTGAGCCAGATGGCAATTCAGGGGGTGATAAAAGGGTTTATAACTAATTTAGTGATTTTTGTCCATAATGCCCGAGTGGGATATTGTATCAAAAGCCTTTGCTAGGTCAAGGTAAGCTGTGTGCACAGTCTTGCCCTCATCCATTGCTTTGGTAACCCTCTCAAAGAAGTCCACCAGATCCAATAGGCATGAACCCTTCCTTTTAACAAAATCAATCTGTGATTGGTCCAGCATTTGCAGGCTACCTATATCATTATTTATCATGTCCATGATGATTCTTTCCATGGCCTTACATATGAGGCTAGTCAGACTTATGGGTCTCTAGGTACCTAGATCGGTGGTTGAACCTCCTTTGTGCAGGGGAATGATGGTAGACTGGGGAGAAATTTGAGCTGGACCTGTCAGCTAAAAGGTTGGCAATGACCCCCGGTTCAGTGTTGGTGATGCTATTTGCAATAAGTTCTATGCATTGTTTATTTCCCTTGAGGTTACAAACATGGCTGTTGAAAGCTTTGTGGCTGTCCATTGCTTGAGAAGCTATTTTTTGTCAAATTTAGCCTTTGAAGTATTAATTAACCCTCTTATCTGCCTGTTTAGATTGGTCAGGGGAGCTTTTAGACTGTTGAGCTTTGTTTCTCCTACCCTTAGCCAATTTTTTTTTTCTTTTGTTGTATAACAATTGATATTGTGATTCCACCAGAGTGGCATGTCTTTTACATTTGTCTTATTCTTAACACAAGTGGGCACAGCTTACTCATTACAGTTATCAGTATTGCTGTAAAGCAATTTTGTAAATAGCTCAGCATACCCTAAGGTGTTTAATGTGTTTAGGGGTGCTTAGAATTTAGCCAAAGTATCACTTTGTAGAAAGAGAAGTTAGCCTTAGAATAGTTCCTAAAGGTTTTTGGTTTCTATGGGTTCCCAGATTTAATTTTTATTTGAAGCAATACTGGCATAAACTCAGATCTGATGAGCAAGGACATTACATTTGGTGAGGAACATCACTCCTATATGTTCATGACTACAAGGTCAAGGATGTTTGTATCCCTGGTAGGAGAATGAACCAACTGTTCCAGGATGTTGGTATTAACAAAGTTTAGGATGCACTGGGTTTGTGCATTAATAGTGGTGCAGAATTCAAAATCTATAGAGTAGTTGAGATTCCCCCATAAAGTTCATATTGGGATGAATGGTGAGGGACTTTGGTACATTGAGATAGGTATTATGGCTTTCCTGGGACATGGAGGGGAATTATAGGTTGCAAGGATATGGTATGGGACCCTGTTTATGGTGAGTTGCACATGTATGAGTTCCACTGGTTATACACTTTAACTAGTCTAGTTGTGAGGTTGTTTTTAATATAGACTGAGACCCCTTCACCTTTAGTTCCCTCCTGTACAGTAGCTGGTCAAAGGTTGTGAAAGGCATTATAGCCTTCCACTGCCAGAGTATTCTCCACAACTTAAAACTATGTTCCATTACTACACAGATGTCCACACTCTCCAAGGAGAGGCAGGGTTGCAGGGAGTGGAGTTTCTTGTTGTGACTTCTAGCATTGAGCAGTGCCACCTTCAGGTATTTATTTGTAGGTTCAATTAAGTCTGGAGGTTTATCGGTTTGGCATTACCTAAAAAAGGCATTATGGGGTGGAAAAGGTCTTTGCCAATATTGAAAGCCTACAAGGACTAAGTGAGACCATTCCTGGCAAAGCTGCATGGCCTATTAACCATGTCCACTCAGGCTGTCACATATTGTACCCCCTTGGACTGACACTAGAAGCTAAGCCAATTCTTTAAATCAATCATTTTCTTTTGGCAACATGGCATCATCCTTGGAGAAGATAGTATACTGGTCAGTGCTAGGCTCATACCTGCCTGAGACACATAATCAGCAAGCTCAATCATGTCTCACTTTAAATAGTCAAGGGAGGTACAGCTCATGTCATTAACACCCACATGGAATATGACGGAGTCATCCTGGTACCTGTGGTTCAATGACCTGAGTGCCTGTGTGACATGATGGATCCTAGCCTTGGAAAGGCTGCTAACCATGACTCTCTCCTTACCTCAGTCTGGTTCAGGGGGATATTGGTGAGCCACACTGTAGAGTCACCACTGATGACTAGAAACTCTGTACACTTGTTTGCCTTAAGGGCTTAGCAGCAGAGGCAGTGGATACAGTGTTACTATGTGCAACTGTGGGTGGTGTTTTAACAGAGTGTTTACATGATGGCTAAGGGCCCTTTTTTGATTGGGCTGTGCAGGAGGTCTTAATGTCTTAGAAACATTACCCGTAAGTGCCTCAACATAAGTAGTTTTGTGTAGGGTCTTTACCCTGTGCAGTAGGCATAGTGCAAATGTCACTGGCAACCTCTATAAGATTAGTTTTGGTTGTATGAAAGAACTTTGCCTCCAGAGTTAGTGTATTTACACCTCTCACATATTTTATCTGTTTTCTTAAGAATATGTGGGTTGTCAGTGTAATGAGGCAATTACAGCAATGCCTCAGAATACCCAACTCAACCAGATGGCCACAGTGTAAGTGGGGAAGTGCATAACCATGGCTACTGATCTACTAGGGAAGAGTATGAGGGAAATGTAAATATTGAATAAGTCAATAACACAAGGAACTTGATGAGTAATGCTCAGCTATGAACAAACTTGATGCTGTAGTAGTTAAAAATCTGCTTAGACAGTAAGGGTATTTTAAGGGAAACTTACACTGTGAGAGATCAGCATCTACAAAGATCACAAGAGGGAATTACCCTGCGAGATATCAGAGTCTATACAGATCACTGCTAGGCGCTGCTGTACAGAGAGCATCAGTTCTAACTAAAGACTGTAAAAATGTCAAATAGTGTAAGATATTTAACACAGAAACAATGTGAAAAACAAGTAACAAAACAGTGGAT
The DNA here is from genome assembly GCF_019279795.1 of Protopterus annectens. Classification (NCBI taxonomy): domain Eukaryota; kingdom Metazoa; phylum Chordata; order Ceratodontiformes; family Protopteridae; genus Protopterus; species Protopterus annectens. Next base: position 461,933,100 of record NC_056728.1, on the reverse strand, counting down.
ATGGTGATGTAAGTCCTGGCTTTTATAGAGTTTAGCAAAGACCAGCAACTATCTTCTTAAGTTGCATGGTCAACACCTGTCACCAAATGCCTTCAACCTCATAGTTTATGAGCCAATCATTGTACAACTGTGACACTTAAACAGCACAGGAGATTTTATAAATAACCACAAACAAGGCCTTGTGGCCATTAAAAAACAGCACACACTTCTTTCCTTTCCACAATCCCGGAAGAGAAAATGACTCCGGTCCCCTCTACTCTCACTAGACTTCCTAGCGAAAGTCTGTAAAAAGGAAAAAAAAGTGCAGATATTCAGCACAGAAACACTCAATTAATGCAGTGAAAAATAAGTGCTGAAACAGTGGCTATGGTAATGTAAATTGTATCTTTTGTAGAGTTTAGCAGAAACCAGCAACACTCTTGATCTCAAGTAGTGCGGTCATCAAACGTTGCCAAATGCCTCAGGCACAGAGATTCAAATTTTAAACAAGCTACCCTTTTATAGCCAGTCAAATAAAAGAACAATAACACTTATGCCAGAAATTCCCAGCTCAGAAGGGTACAGACTATCCTATTCTGCCACACGCATGTAGACCACAAACCTTCCTAATGTAAAATAACTGTTTTTGAGTCTAAGTGTGTCAACAGAACAAAGACAGTTAGAATAAATGGCACAATAATCCTTCACCAGCAATTCCTAACTCAGAAGGGTGAAAGATACACTCTTTTCCCACAAGAATGTAGACCAGACCACTTAATGTAAAATAACTGGTTTGGAGCTCAAGTGCTTAAACCAGAACAAAGACATTTTTAGAATAACAGACACAATAAGCATTCAACCAGCAGTTCCCAACTTAAAAAGGGTGTAAGCTACACCTCCTGCCACAAGAGTGTAGACCATAAACCTTCCCAATGTAAGATAACTAGTTTGGAGTCCAAATGCTTAAATCAGAACTAAGAGGCTTAGAATAACAGTTATAATGTAATCAGGCTGCTGACAAGCAGTAATAAATGCAGCAGATTCAATGCAACTGAACAAATTAAAAAGAGAGGCAAGTGTGGCAAGGTCCAACCTAGTGCCAGCCATATTAACATTTGCCATCCTATGAATGCTACCTTCTTCTAAGCTCAGCATGGCTGAGTACTACATTTGTTCATGAAGTTGTTTCTGCCCAGCATTTCTGTCCTGTCCCTTGTTCTCATATTTGTTACCACTCATGTACTGTACATCTGTCCTGCACACAGGTAACTGGTTAGTTAGCACCCAGTCTTGCCTTTTGTACAAATTGTAGTTCTGTAGTACATTTGTTTCAGGCCGTTATATAATTTCTGCTTTGTCGTTACAAACTTAACTGCATTTACTCCTCCAGGACCTGTGTGCCAATCAGTGTAACACACAGTACTGGTCGATGCATTTTCATTTGCTCTTCTCTTTATTGTTACATTTTTTCTTTGTTCTATTTCTGTCTATGTGCATTCATATTTTACACAGCCTTGGTCACAGCAGTGGATGAAGTCCAGCAATGGTTACCATAACATTCACCATCCTCACCTGATGATGGTCTTTCTACATCAAAGAGTAACTACAAGGGCTCAATGGTGCCCTCTGCTGCTATTTATCCAGTGGGGGTTGTAGACTCTCCATTCATCAGGGGGGTGTTATTAGTTTACCAGGCAGGAGGTGGAAGGCCTTGTGATGACCTTAGTAGACCAGCAGCTGGATAGCAGTATTAACAGCCTGAAGTATATCCTCATGAAATGTGTTTAGTTGCTCACCTTCCTGGCTCTGAGCACTAGTCCAACAGTGGCTGTGCTCAACCTGAGGGTAGTTAAAGAGATGACTGACTTCTGGCTAGGTGTGGCACTGAATACCTTATCAGTCAGATGTCAGCCCACCATATACTCTATTGTGGTGTTTCCCTTCTTTGTGTTTCATTTCCTTCACAATTTATAGTCCCGTCTTCCTCAGCACCAGTTTTACTCCCTGCATCTGTCCATGTATCTTGTTTGTGGTTCCAGAGGTTTCTATCAGTACCTCACTGTTAAACTGAATATACAATTTCAGTTTCGTACTAAATTCGTGGAGTAAAAATATAGCTTCACTGAGTGTCAATCTAGTTAAAGGAAAAAAATGACAAGCCTTTGTTCAGTATATTAAATGTAGCAAAGCTTAGTTTATGTGAGGATACATTCAACATGTTACCATGAAGATCAGAAGTAATGTTGACAAAGGTAAGAAGCATATTGTACTTTTCCTTGAGATCAAAGCCACTGTATTTCAGCATACTTAAACATACAGCTATTGCTACTCTTTGCCAGTTGTCCTGAAACTTATTCCCTAAACCTGCAGTATATTTTCTTATCAGACATGGACAATAGATGGTGAGGTGTGATAAAAATGATTATCTAAGCTATAAGCCAGAGTACCATATATTTTATCAGCACTCTTTCTGCATCTTCAGGCACTTGCCACCAGTCTGCCTATGTTATCACTCATTTATCATTACTACACTCGCATCATAAACCCCATGACTCAAAAAAAAAATGCAAACCAGAAAACTGTGCACATAAAGACTGCACAAACGCAGAAGGCACATTGGTGATGGGCTTAGTATTGCAACCTTGTACAATTTGATTATCAAGCTTAGGTCATTGCTAGGGTGTCTTCTATGTGTAGTCCACACAGCATTCATCTGTCTGTGTCAGTATATGCCATGTGATGTGGTTTATTGCCACATTCCAAAGATGCGTTTTGTGTGTGTGTGTGTGTGTGTGTGTGTGTGTGTGTGTGTGTGTGTGTGTGTGTGTGTGTGTGTGTGTGTGTGTAAATGCATGTGCATCCTGTTTTGGGAAAACAGTCAATGTTAGTTCATAACCTTGCACCCTACAAGTGTTGGGATAGGCAACAGTTCCCAATGTGACTCTGATAAAGAGTAAGTAGGTTTCTATGAGTGTGTTCCATGGCCCTGTCTCATTTGGAAGGGGAAGAATATTTAACTAGTGAGGGCAGTTGTAGCAAACATTCCTGGGATTCTATGAGTAGGGTAATGAAAGCATCTGCATTTCCTGATACAATAATAACATTAATTAGGAGAATGTATGAGGGATCAGGCAAAAATGAAAGTGGGGGGGTGGTTCCTCTATGATAAGTTCTGTTTGCACAGAGGAACCAGGCAGTGGTGTCCTCTTTCCCCTTACTTATCTGTGCTATATTTAGAACTATTAGCAAAGAAAATAAGGGACTCAGAAATTCAAGGACACAATTGGTATGGTTATTAAGAAAAGTTAGCTTTATTTGCAGATGACATTATTTTGTACCTGATAAAACCAAAAAAGGACATTTTCAGTGTTGTGGAACATTCTGAGACAGTTTCAGTTTTTTTTTCATGATACAAAATTAATGGAGATAAAATGAAGGCAATAGCAATAAACTATGTACCCACATAGACTTTGTTCAGCAATACCCATATTTATGTGGACATGATAAAATAAAGTACTTAGTTGTATGGGTTAAAAAGGATGCTGTTACAGCAGTTAAGGATATATGGGAACATACTAAGTAAAAGATAATACAAAAATCAAGATATTAGAAGCTCTGTTTCATGGATATGGATAGCAACATACAAGAAGTAAAAATGTTTAGTCCCTTTAGATGTATGCATGTCAAGCATATTTTTTATCAATCAGAGGAGAAGTTGTGGATAGCAACTAATAGAGTTGAATCATTTTATCTGTTAGGGAAAGAGGGCAAGAGTCAAGTGAAATAAGTTGATCCTTCAAATAGAACAAGATGGTTTGGGATTAGTGATTTGAAGGGATATTTTAGGTTTAGGTTACAACTCCTGTACATAGCATAGGTAGAAAGCTATAATTAAAAGTTGAAAGAGATGAAGATGAAACGGGGGGAAGTTGAAGAAATAATGACAATCTGGGATTTCGGATGCAGGTCTTTAAAGAGAATAAGAATAACCATACAGAATATTATATTCATAAAGTAGCAAAAAGTATTCTAAGAACTAAGCCAACATGGGAATGGAGAAAGGAGATGCTGCTGATAGGGCTGACTGCAATTAGGGATACAGAGAATAGGCAAGGGGCACTGGAATCTACTGGAGAAGACTGGCAAATGAACCAAGTTACTGGGAGCAAATAAAGACAGAAAGGTAATAGAATGGGAAGATGCAAAGAATACATTTGGACTGTAGGCTAGAGACTGCCTTCCCTATCAAGGACTGATATCAGATTATAGGCAAAGAGAAAGGAATAGGGGAAACGTAAGTGAAAGAAAAGCTCTAGCAGAGGTTTTAGTGAAATCTAGAACAAAAGTTGCTGTTAAAAAGGGATAATTAGTAGGACATATAAAATATTGCATGATAACTATAGGAATTAATCAGAGAAGGCAGGAACTGATTGAGAAGAGAGCTTGGATAAGCAATTCACAAAGAAACAATAGGAAAATATATGTATGGCTCCTAAATATGTAATAAAGTATAAAGAATTTAAAATATTTGCTTGAAAATGTTTGCATAAGCATTTTTATACCCCAAGCAGACTCCAAAGAATTATTTTTGGAAGTGTAACGGGTTAGCACTTCAAAAATTCCCTGCAGACTATTCTGTCAGAAATACTGGGTGAGCAAATTGGTATAACTAAGGAAATTATTTTTCTGAGTTATATTACAGGATCTGAACTGACTAGACATAGTAAGGCATTGCTGAGTTTAATTCTGGTGGCTGCCAAAAAAAAATTACTAGAAAATGGAAATCAAGTCTAAATCAACTGGTATTAAATGTAGGGAATATAGTAACAGATAAAAGAACTTGAAGTGTGATCTTTAGAAAAAGGTAGGAGAAAATTGCATAGAAAAAATGGGAATTGTGGGAACAACACACGCAGAACAATGTTTTGGAGAAGGAATGAGGTTTAAGGGAAGGCAGGAATTGAATGAGCTATGGAACGTTCGATTAACAGTGATTGTACAGAAGATTATATGTGATGCATAATGATTGCAACTGAAAATATGTTAATATTGCTTTCATTTACATAAATGTATGATTGCCTGGATCATACAAAAAAAGTTTACATGTCTGGGCATCTCCTATCTCTTCACTTTCCTGTGCCTAGTCATATATCAGATACTGACAACTGCACTGTGGGTCTAATGCAACAGCCCTGAATTAAAGGTTTCCATTTGTTTCATTAATATAGCTTATAGAGCAACCAAAAAGATATTCAGAAGAAAGTGGGTTTTAGTCCAAAAGTAAAGTTTAAATATTCAAAATTATGTTTGCATACATTCTGTGGTACACACACCGCACTCTTCCTTCCATGTGGTTATTTGTGTGCTGTTAGTGAAGAAGAAAGTGCAACGATAAGTATTGCTAAGGGACATACCTCTCAACCTCTTAGAGCAAAAAAAAAAAAAATCTGGACAAGGCACAAATAATAAGGGAAAAAGGACCAAAAAGGGGCACTTTTTAAATATTTCTCTTACAAACTTAGAAAGTTGATAGAATAACAGGTTTTGCATTAGTGTGAATTTTCTGAAGGATGGCTAGTCTGAAACTCAAATCTCTGTCATTATTTTTCTGACTTTACGAGTCCTCAAGGATTTGCCAGTGATTTGCCAGAAAACCACAAAAAAAAAAAAAAAAAAAAAAAAAACAGACCAAAAATATGAGGCAAAAATATGGACATTTGAGAGGTATGCTGAGGAAGTTCTTAACTGTTTGCTTCATTAAAACAGCTGTTGGCATTCTGGGAACTACACTGTCCCTGCTGAAACAGTTATTTTCTTCCCTTGAGTTTATATCTCATCTAGAATATATATGATGTAATTCTGAATGGAACAATACCCATGCTGTGAACTGCAATACACACATGCTCATTTCATTTCATTTCTGTTTTCGTTTTATTTCTTCTTTCTTTCTTCTGTGACTGTGATCTATTCCTTGAGCCTGTTGCCTATGTGTTTGCATATCACTGTACTTTGCCAGAGGTGGTGTGGAGACAGTGCTACCTTTGAATCTGTGTGATAGAAAAAAAAGGTATTTTGCCATTCATTTCAAAGTACTTTGTACATCTACTGCCTTTCTTTATTTCTCTGTTTTCTTTGTTTCATTTTTTAGTTGTTATTTTTTTTAACTAAGTAAGCATGCCCATTATTTTCAGTTTACAATTATGATATGTGCACAAGGCAATTAACAGGAAGTACACACTTAGTAAATATCTACCGTGGTACACAGGATTTTCAAATTTGTATCAATGTTACATGCAAGCCCAAAAAAATAAAGATGCATCTGATACAATAATCAGGAAGGAGTGTTATATATTTTGACACATACTGTAATAATATAAGAAGTAAATTGATGATTGCAAGCAAAGAGTCATGGTTAATAACAAAGGACATTTAGGCTGCTCTGTCATGTGATTGTACTTTAACATCTTTTCCTTATAGTTAAGAATTTTTACCCACCCAGTCCAATAGCTAATCAGACAGATGAAGCCTTAATAGCATACCTCTCAACCTCTTAGATCAAGAAATCTGGACAAAGCCATAAATAAAAGTGGGACAAAGGCCCAACAATAGGGACATTTTTTTTAAAATATTGCTCTTACAAACTTAGAAAGTTGATCAAATAACAGGTTTTGCATTAACATGCATTTTCTGAAAGTTATAAACTCTGAAACTGAAATGTCTGTCATTATTTTCTAAGTTCAGTCTTTAATGATGTGCCACTAATTTGCCAGAAAACCACAATTTTTTGAAAAACGGACCAAAAATATGAGGCAAATATCTGGACAGTCTGTGAAAATCTGTACAGTTGAGAGGTATGCTGAAGCTGTATTGGGTAGATTAATTCTGATTGTTTGCCATGATATATGAATGACAGCAGCAAGTTGAAATGCATTACTATAGTCAGTATTTATTTTATTTTGATGACTCATCCATTTAGGGGAAAATATAACATAATTCTTAGGATGGAATATGGAGATGGAACTTAAAAGGAAAGGGGCATTACTTGGTCACTGTTAAATAATCACTGATATAGCCTGTTGGAGAAAGGGCATATGTGTGTAACAGCAGCAAACTTAAATACATCATTATGACCATTATTTTTTTTCCATTTCATTATAATCAAACATTATAGATGCACACAGAGAGTGGCTAATTCTGGAGTGGATTATGAATGAAAGCAAGGTAAGCTCCCATTTTTACACAATCACTGTTAAATTATTATTGATATGGCTTGCTGGGGAACAGTGTGAGTATATGATAACAATAATTTAAAATTCAGTATTGTAGAAGTTATTTTTTTCACTGTAGTCACAGTCCAACAGCAGAGGTGTTATCCTTTTTTTGGTGGAGAGCAGATTTTAAGCTGCATGTTGAAGCAAAAAACAATTATGAGGAAAAAAAAAATAAATACTCTCTTCATCAATACATGTTTTAATACTAAGGATCATAGGAGTTTACTAGTTTATTGGCCCTAGGGCCTTTACAAGCCTAGCCATGTTTACCCTTGTTTCCCTCATAGACTGAGAGAAATAGCCTATATTGGGGAACAGATTTATGATCAGCACTAACTGCTCATATCCAAGAGGGACATAGGTGAAACCTCAGCATTGCTCTGTAGGCCAGGCACAAGTTATCTCTAAGCAGTCTATACACTACAGAGTATAGTGAGAGTGCCTTCAGTCTGCCTGAGTAGGTCATGTGATGAAGGCCTTGAATTATCTTATTGTGAAACCTCTGAGGTCTCTCCAGCTGCTGCAGGTGTCTGGTGAGGTACATTCAAAATGGGGCATTGTACTCTATTACTGGTCTGGTGAGGGATGAGTACAGAGGAGTTATAACCTCCTTTGTTTTGGATGCTATTACCTTACTTATAAGATGAGCAATATAGAAGGCCTTCCTCACCACTGTGGACACACAATGATCGAAGTTAAGGCTGCTATCAACCTGCATTCTCAAGTCTGTCACCACTGGGTTTGAACTTGGGGGGATATTGTTAATGTTGTAATTTGCTGGAATTTCACCTTTACCAAAGGGGATGATAATACATTTTTTGTATTAAGTTTGAGTCCATGGATTTGGCACAGTCATCTGTCTGTGTAAGCCCTTTTTTGTAGTACATTGACATAATTTTGGGTTTCAATGATTGCATCCAGTTTGCAGTCATCAGTGAACTTGGTAAGCCACAGGGCATCTATTTTCACCTGAACTTCTGAGAAATAGATTCCAAACAGAAGTGGAGCCCAGCACAGATCCTTGTGGAACACCACTAGTAACAGGTCTGCTGTTAGAGGTGGAATCCCTACTTTGACTATATGCACTCTGTTGGTGAGCCAGTTGGCTACCCATCTAATGACATATGGGTTTATACCCAGCTGGGTGAGTTTATCGATGATGCTTGAGAGGGGAATAGTGTCAAAGGCCTTGGCTAAGTTGAGATGGGCAGTAGGCACTGTTTTGCCTTCATCCAAGGCTTTGGTGTCATTTTCAAAGAAGTCCACCAGGTTTAACAAGCATGATCTGCCTTTAACAAAACCAAATTGGGTCAGGTCAAGAGTTTGAAGGTCTCCTACCTCCTTGTTGATTAGGTCCATGATGATTCTTTCCATGGCCTTACAGATAAGACTGGTTAGGCTTATAGGTTTATAATTCCTGAGGTCAGTTTAGGCACCTGCTTTGTGCAAAGTGATCACAGTTGCAGTTTTCCATTCTGGTGGGATAAAGACAGTACTTAGACTGTTGTTAAAGATAGAACCCAATAGTTCAGCCAGGTCCTGTTTTAAACCATTTAGTAAGCAAGCTGTGTTTTTGTCTTTGAAGAGGGCAGTTATGACCGGCTCATTGAAGATACTAGGTATAGAACTGGAGACTGGTATATTTCGGGGTATGATTGGAGGGACAGTGGAGGGAAGTTTTTACTGAATCTGTCTGCTAGCAGGTTGGCAATTTTTGAAGGTTCTGTATGAGTGGTACTGTCCATTACTAGTTCGGTGAAAATCGGAGCCTTCCCTTTAAGATTTCAGATGTAGTTATAGAATGCCTTGTGATTATCCTTGGCCAAAGATGCTAATTTGGTTTTGTAGTTAGCTTTGGAGGACTTAACAAGATGTCTAATTTGCTTATTCAAGCTGTGAAGGGTGTCTTTCTTCTGAGACCTTTCCTTCTTGTTCTTAGTCATCAGTTTATTTCTCTTGTTGTATAACCTATTTATACTGGATGTCCACCAGGGTGTTTTTTTCTTCTTTTGGTGAAGATCCTGATTTAATTTGTTCAGGTATGGCTGAGTCTATATACTTGTATATGTGTTTATACAAGGCATTAATGTACTCCTCAGTATGGGAGACACTGCTGTCTGTGGTGAGCAGGGGTTTGAAACTATTTATGTCATCGCATATGAGGCTATAGTTTGCTTTGGAGAAATTTTTTAATCTTTTAACTCCGGGGGGTGGGGGTGGATCAGTTGTGATCTTACTTTGAATGAAGCAGATTTGTGATCTAACCATACCAAGGAGGTCCCCACATGTGGGGTGGTTCAGCAATCTCCCACGTTGATGAGCACTAGGTCAAGGATAGTTGAGCCCCTTGTGGGGGTGCTAACTATCTGTTTCTGAGCATTTGTGTTAACAAAGTCTAGGAACCTTAGAGCAAGCATGTTAGTGCTCATATATGTTGCCCAGTCAATGGAGGGATAGTTAGTCACCCATGACTAGGGTGTTTGGCTGTATTGTGAGTGACTCAAGTAGGTCCAGGTAGGCAGTGTGGTTTACCTGGTTCATGGTGGGGAACCTATAGCTAACAATGATGTGGAGGGGGGATCTTTCCTACAATTATCCTGACTTGGAGTAGCTCTAGGGAGTTGTACTGTTTAACCAGTCTTGAGGTGTATTTGTCTTTGTCTTTGATGAAGATGGGTACACCTCCCCCTTTGATTCTTTCACATTGATTTTGTGGTCTGAACGTGTAGAAGGCATTGTAGCCTTGCATGACCGGGGTTCTCTCTGCAGCCGTGAACCATGTCTCTGATACTGCACAGACATCTATGTCTTCCAAAGTAAGGACAGCTTCCAGTGAGTGCAGTTTCTGATTTAGACTCCTGGCATTAAGCAGCATAACTTTGAGTTTGTCTCTTGAAGTTGTTTTTATGTTGGAAATTTTTTTCTTATGACATTGCCTAAAAAAGGCACTATGGGGAAGACAAGTACATTAGCCAGTAACCGAAAGTCAAGAGGTGACAGTTGAAGACCATTCCTGGCAAAGCAATGTGGTCTTGTGACCATGTCGTCCTAGACTGACATATATTGGATTCCCTTGGACTGACACTGGAGGCTAAAGTCAGTTATTTTTTGTTTGTAGTGAGGCATCATCCTGGGTGAAGGTAAAATGCTGCTTAGGGCTAGAGACATACCTGCCTGGGACACATAATTAGTGAGCTCAGTCATGCCTTTCTTCATATAGTCTAGTGAGGTATATCTCAGTTCATTCACTACAACATGGACTATGACAGAGTCAAAACAGTATTTGTTGTTGAGAGACTTGAGTTTGTGAGTGATTTGGTTGGTCCTGGTACCCACAGGCAGCTGACTGTGACCTTCTCCTGCCTGGACAGTGGAATATTTGTGTATCTCACTATGGAGTCACCTATGACTAAGACATTTGGTTTTGAGGTATTTTGCCTTGGGGACTTGTTGGGTGAGACACTGATGTGTGTGTGTGTCTATATATGTAGTGGATGCTGTTTGGGACTGCATTGTGTATGGATGGTTTGTGTTTGGGAGGTCTCTGTTCTTTTGGTATACTTCTAGTGAGTACCTCCACTTATGTGGGTTTATGTGTTTTGCTGTTGGTTTGTGGAAGATGTGAAGTGTGTGTGCTGACAACCCATTTGGTATCTGATTTGCTATTTTGTGTGAGAGAGCGAGAGCATTGATTCCAGATTTATAGTATAGATACATATTTCACATATTGTATTAGTATGTTTTAGGAGCAATGGATTTTCAGTATACATGAGGCAGGCATGAGGCAGTTGCTACATTGCGTCAGGATGTCCATGTCCATCAGGCTGGCTGGAGAAATGGTGAGAAACTGTCCATCCATTATGTCAGGTTTGTTCTGTAGTAAGTAGTGGGGAGAGGGCTGGATGGAACTGGTTCTGCTGAGGGACTAGTAGAATCAACTAAACTATGGAGGTCTGGGAGTAGGTACCTGCATCAATGCCCTAATAAATGCACAGCTGAGTTGCTGTCCGGGAATCAGTGTGTAAGTGTGTAACACACAGAGTAACAGAGAAGCCTAGGATGGTTCACAAGCAGCTATCTAGAGAAACATTGACTTTCTAAGTCTTTGCATCGATAACGGGCAGTACTAACCTCCATTGCACAATGTGCAGCTTAGTTAAGCAATTTTCAAACAAGCCGGCCAATGGAAATACTCAATACTGAGCCTTATTCCAACAATCCTCAACTCATTTGGGTCCTTGGCTACAGTCTTCTGCCACAAGGGTGCAGGGGGCCCTCTTAATGTAAGCTGGCTGGTTTTAGTGCTCAGATAAAGCCAGTCTAGATTCAGCAAATTTGAATCTAGCCTATGTTATAAAATGCACAAGTACTAGAAGATGCAAAGTGAAGGAAAAACATTCTCAAACAGCAAACAGTTGAATCAGTGAAACAGCAAAACAGTTTAAAAACTGCAAAAACAGTGAAAAGTAGATGGCAATTCAGTAATACACAGTTTAAACGTGTAGTACAGTGGATAAAAATACTTTTATTTTTGTAGATTTCAAAGGATGCCATGGATTTTCATTTGGATTCACTCCAGAGATCAAAGAGAGCACACCAGTCCTAGAGCAGTACCTGTAAACTGAGCACAGGCACTTACAAACATGGAATGCTATGCTCTTAAAGATGTGTAATAATTTAAAATGTAACATCTGAATGCAAGCTGGAATTAGTTTTGCAAAGATTTTTTTTTTGTTTGATGGATATGTCTACATATTTAATGGAGGATCCACAAGTAGGAAGTAAATGTGTCTTTGTGATTTCATATGTCTGTGCCACTGCAGAGTGGGAGCAGCTTATCTACTGCTGGTTGGTCACCACCATCACCAGCCTGCAACATCTTAAATGTGAGAGGTGTGTGTTTGTGTGTGTGTTCAATGTTATTATGAAACTTAAAAAAATTACAGAATTCATAGTGAATTGTGAAGGAGTTGCAGTGAAAGATGGAAAATCAACACCAGGGCTATTATTATATGCCTCAGCATATTGACAGCATTATCTCAAGAGAGCAAAAAGTATGGTGAGCCACCAATAATCCTGCTATGACCATCTCCATAAATGCCCCCACCCACTGGATCACTCTACAACAACTTAGGTTGATTCTCCATCTTGGGAGGCTAATAAAGCCATTCAATATCAACTTAAATCAGTGTACTCGAATTTGACAGTTTTGCATTCCATAATGGTTACATCTCTTGGAAAAGAAGCTAAAAAGACTGCAACATTTTTGGAACTGCAGTCTATTAATGACTATAAAAGATGTAGTGTTTATTATTCTGTTGAGAAGTGACATAAGTGAGGCTGTCCATCAGTCTTTGTGTTAGTTTTTGTATGTACACTCCATACCTAAGTCTGTCTTCCATAGCCACTACTCTGGAGTCAATAGTTTAAATGCCACTTTCACTCTCTGCCTGACATATCATATATAATAACTTCAGTATAAGGATTTAGCTAGTACCATTTATGATGAATACACTGCATTAAGACTAGCCTCTTGGCAGTATAAACCTTGGCTCTAAGTGATTTGGCACCTTGACGAATGTTGCTGTAACACCTGACCCCTTGAAAAAAATGTGTTAAAAGGAATTGATGATGACAAAATTATATTGCAAACGCTCTTTAGTGGCAGACTGCCTATGAACCACTATGATGTTATGTACTGCATGCACCTGAGATGACCGCAGATACTGATCCAAAAAACAGAGTGCATAGCAATGACTTGTTCTCAGCCAGCATTATTTGCTCGTATATTTGGATACAATCTCTAAAAATATATGAATCATACTCAGCAATATGGTGCAATTACACCCAAAGGTACTGAATGTCTTTGTTTAGCAATAATTATGAGTTCATAAATTTATATTTTATTCTGGCCATCTGCTGTGGTGATTTATGTTAATAAGATCTGGTTTACATGAAGTATTAATATGCACACATCTTATTTAAAAAAAAGTCATGAAAGTGTTAGAAACCTTAGGGACAGTGACAGTCACATTTTTCATGCAGTCAGCGATCAGTCATCCATGTCTTCGTCACACGGTGTTACCTGTCTAATTAAAAAATAAATCAAGGAAGAATCCAGTGAGAAACAACTTGATTATAAACCCTGAACTGTTTTCAGAATGTCAGACATATAGATTAGATCATAAACAAAAGCCACAGTCAGAGACTGGAACTGCTGCAGAATGACAATGCTACAGTTCAGTGGTGCATGCAGTAGCCCCAGATCAAGCTGTTTAGAATACTATAATCACCCTCAAGCCTTGCAGCTCCAACATATTGCCGTCTATGGCTGTATCTTCGTAATTAGGCACAGTTATTTCTTTTATATGCAACACTGCATTTTTTTGTTTTGTTTTATGGATACTATAAAAACAGCATTGTGTTTTCAGTGCCCTGTGAGAATAAGGTAAGTATCTTGATTATAGAACAGTTTGTAGTAACTGAACACCACAGCCTACTTATCAAATACAAATGTGGGGCTTTTGTTCAGTTCCTACATTCCTGATGCATTTGATATTCAAAATACCTGTACTGAAGGCTATTTTGAGCCACTACAGTTGTTCAAGCCCTGGCTCCCAATAAAATAAGCTTAGTACAGATATAAAAGTATGCAGGTTTTGGGAACAGTCCTTGTAACTTTTTAGAACATTGAGAGGAGACAAAAAAATGCTATTTTTCACCAGTGAACTTTTCAAGAATTCCCAAGTCACATGAACAGCAATTTAAAATCTTGACCTAGCAGCAATTGTACAATTAGGACATGTAGAGGTAAAGCTTGTGTTTGATTGGTTTACTATCACATGTTCAACAGTACAATGCTCGAATGTACAGATGTCCGAACTAAATGTTCGGAAATCAGAACACCGAACAGTGTAATGCCGAACCGAGCACTTCAGTGAAGTCAAGTGTCGAACGTCGAACATGTCGACTACACTGAAATGCTCCTATCTTCTCAACATTCTACAACAAGTTTTTGCAGGGGGGACAAGCCCCCTTCACCCCCCCTACTTATATATACAAACTCCGAGATCGCACTACACTGAGGAAAGGGTACATTTCCCGATCCCCACTATAGTGCAATCTGTACTACATTGTCAAACCTTGCTATAGCAAATGTTCGTTATTGTATGGTTCTACAATGCCGTGATCGCACTTCCGGTTCTGCTACCTGAATTTTGCTCATTGGTTGATCGCACATAGTGTGATCACCAGTGTGATAGTAAACCTGTTTGATTGTAGACTTGTGCACCTAGATACTAAGTATGCCTGATCCAGGGTAGATATATGTGGTACATTGTCCTGCGGGAATTTCAAGATTCTTCAGTGTGAGGAAACAAAAATCAAAACAAAGTTATTCTCAAAACATAACAAAATTCCCAACACTGTTAATTAAAAAGTATTTTTTTTTTTTTTGCAGAGGGGCAAATCCATACATGGCCTGAAGTGCGTGCTGCATTCCCACAGTTCTGATGTTTATATACATACTAGGACCAAGAATCAGAAACAGGTTCAGCTGCAGCCACAACTTGCAAGTGGTAAGGGTAAGGCAGATAGGGTTTTTACCATGATTATGGAATCCATTGATTCAAACAAATTATGTGATATATGGAAAGATCTCATTATCACATAATTTGTATGTCTCTAAATTGTTCAGTGATTTTACTGCAAGTGCTAGCAAGCACTTTGCTGTAGTAATCACAGCCAGAGACTCATGCATCTCACTGGCACAGGCCCTTATTCATCACCCCCCTGAATATAGACACACACACACACACACACACACACACACACACACGCACGCACGCACGCACGCACACACACACACACACACACACACACACACAGACACACACACACACACACACACACACACACACACACACACACACACACACACACACACACACACACACACACTGCCATACCTGTTGCTGTCTCTAAATGTACAGAATGTCACTGATGTTACCTTCTAGTTTGTCACTGTCCCTCATAAATCATGAATGATTGCAGTCTGCCAATATTGCCAGACATCAGTTTCATTCTTGTTAATTTTCAGAAAATGTATTGGATGGAAGACATGTTCTAACTTTTTAAGTGTGGTAGAGTAATATTTAGAATGTCTCCCTTGAGTCCTCTAGTCTGTTACCCCAGATTTATCTAGAAGTCTTGAACATAGCCCTTGTAAGCCATGGACCATTTTAGTCCATCAATAATGCCAGACAATAGAGTTTTATACCTCTTACTATACACAATATGCATTGTGCTGCAACAGCTGTGTTCTACTTACTTTGTAAGTGGGCAAAGATATTATTCAACTGCGGCCCTGGTCTCTAGACTTTCCTTAAGTACTTTCTGCAATAAAACCTGTTATTCAATTAACTTTTGAAGAGAGTTAGGATTATATTTCAAAGTCCCTGGTGTTCGTTGTGTTCTCAGTACTGCAGGATTTGCTCATTACTCAAACAGAGTTTAGAGGAATGGCAGACCTGACACACACACACACATACACACACACACACACACACACACACACACACACACACACACACACACACACACGCACACACACACGCACACACACACGCACTGCCACAGACATACATAGAAGCAGGCACACCTTCAACACTACCCGTCTACTAAACTCCTTGGCATTTACATATAACATAACCTCAACCATTGAAAATAATGGCTGAACATTATCTTGGCCAGTAGCTTATCAGTGCCACTGGCTGTAAGAATTTATGCAGCTGAGCCAGTCTATGAATTGTCTGGCTGAGTAAATCACTTACTGCAGGCATTTCTGTGGGAGAGCACATGGCAAATTAACATATGCTACTCCACCAGAATGTCTCATTTACAAATGTGATAGGCCAAAGAGGCAACCCACTGAGGTGTTACACCTGCAGTAGGGATGTCTCTCAATCAGAAGCATCTGCTGTCAGCAGTAAGGAGCAATTACTGTTGGTGTTACCATTTTTGAATCCCAAGATAACTCTAACATTGCTCTACCTAAGATTTGTGGAGTTAGTGTATACTTCATTGAAATCATACTTAAATCATCATTGATCTGAGGATTGTACTTACGATCTTCAAATATACAGTGGGAACCCATGCTGATGTGCACCCATCTGCAATTATATTCATTTGAGTGCCTTTAAGCAGCACTGCAATGGTTTCTGTGGCTGTAAAATGTATATGAAGTCTGACATTAAGATGCAGTTTCCACATCTTTTCTGCTTGATTTTAGAGCTGGGCTTGGACATTTAAATTACACTTGTATGGTTAAGCCCAAAGTACCAACTGTTTTTATCATATAAATGGAAAGGCAATGAGGAGTTAAAACAGTCAGTAATGAGAAATGGCAAGTACAGGAACATACAGAAGCACAATAAACCGGGAGAAATGATGTGGGAGGAAGATCGGTATACTTTTTCTTGGGAGAGGTGCCCATTTTTATGTGTTAAGTGGGAAGGTGATGGTAAGAAGGAGGTTACATGGATGGAGGAGGGGCAGACAAATGCAGAATGAAAAGACTAACAAGGTAAGTTCTGAAATGTGGGGGCAACAATGGACAGAAGCAGACTGGCAGGGGGTGGACAACTGGTGATGGTGAACACTGGACTTCTAGCACTGTATGGGAAACATAATGATGAGAGATGAGGAGCAAGGAAGACCCTGCTAAACCAGCCAGATGGAAACGCACAGAAAAGGCAGTTACCTCTGTGGCTGACATCATGGATGGGCTTTGCCTCTGGTGGCCTGAAGGTCAGGGTTGGCTAGCTCCCTAGGTCAACATCCAGAGACTAACTTTTGTCACCCTTCAAGGAGGTGGACCTGGAGACTGCTGGGGATCCAGTGGTTGTCATGATAGCCAATGCAGAGCATGATGGTTGCTGTTTCACTTCTGCCTATACCACGACTGATCCTGTAGCAAGAGAAAATGAATGCAGAAAAACACAACAATAAAGCAAAAGAGAGAGAGAGAAATACAGCTGTTCAGTTACTTGCTGTACAGTTTCTTAACATTTTATATTGCTAACAGCAATACACTACACTACACTGCATTTTGTTGCATATAGAGACTGTCATGCCTCCTCAGGTAGGAAGTCCTATTCTGCTCAATCTCCTTTGGCAATAGAAGACATAAGAAAAGTAGAAAAGAGCACTGCATCTCTCTGACACCAGAAAGCAATTACATGTACAAGTGTTAAGCCTTTTGGACATTGCCTATGCATGATACTTTCTCATTCTCCTTCTCCCACTCTCCTTCTCCTTCTTCTTCTTCTTCCTCCTCAGACACTGTATGCTGGCACTGCTTGAAAGAGTTGGTGATGCCAATGGCATCCCTCACGGCCCTGCCAATCTGGTACCAGGCATCCTTTTTTTATAAAATAATCCCTCTTAGTTTTCAAGCAGGCACTCCTGATAGTTCCTGCGCAGCAGATAAAGAAAGATTTTACACGGTCTGCTGCACCACAGTCTACCTGATGAAGCTGTGTCCCCTCATTACATTAATTCCAGGAAAAGGGATTGCAGCTGGAACATGTGGCTACAAGTAGCAGAACCATGTGATGCACATTGATATGCAGCAGGATAGCATGATGCACATGGTCACTAATGTGACACACATGGTCAGTAGTATGATGCAAAGTGATATTAGCAAGGTCGAGTTTCACATATATACACCTTACTAAACCTCCTAGCCAATGAATGAGTAGAAATGGGCCTCACAGTACAGACTAGTGGTGATAACACATTGGGCTATTGCTGTGATTCAGAGAAGCTGTATTAAATTACCTCATTATTGTAACAACCATGCTACAAGCCCTGTTTTAGTGTGATAAAAAAGACGTTTGCCATTTTGAGAGAGACCGTGTTACTGTAAGCAACTGAAAAATTAGTATATAATGCTTATCAGAATGCACTGCCATAGAAGCAAACTGACAATAGGCAGGACAACAGATAAGGGTCATGAGTACAGCACTTACACAAAGGTGCATGGAAGAAATAGACACTATAAAATTGCAGCAAAGTGTGTGAATAGCACATGATGGAACTTAAAGGTTGGTGAACTCGGTGTGACAGTGCACATAAGAAATGACAGGGCTCAACAGAAAAGACATGACTGGTTACAGTCATATTGGAGGGGTTCAATGTGATTGGGCATGGGAGGGACACTGGCAGAGCAGGTTGCTTTCCTGTTTTGAGGCTCAACCTGACAATGCATATGGAACATGGTCAGGCTCTGTCATTGTTCTGTAATGTAGGTGATGCACCAAATTTAAATGAAGAGCAGCCAAAAGGTCAATCTGGAAACCACTTTATTTACAAAGTTGAGCCCTTTTGTCCCAGCCTTTCAAAGGGACTTCATCAGAACAGTTTCCAGATTGACCTTTTGGTTGTTCTTCATTTAAATTTGGTGGTCTTACAATTTTGGTTACTATGTCATGCCATGTAGGTGATGCATCATTATAAAATGTGTGCATGGATAGCATGCCATGCTACATGGGATGTTGAGCTTCCAGTACGTCAGTCACAGACTGTCCTATCTGCATGTCTGGTGGATATCAAATATGGATGACATGTCCACAACTGCCACAATATGGCACAGTATCAGAACAGTTTTGCTATATCGGTGCACAGAGCTGTGTCCACTCTAAGGGTGCCGGGGACAATATGGATGAAACTGTCAGCTTACAAGGACAGTCAGGGATACATACACTGATACACATGTGCAGCTCACAGGTGAGCATGGACTGGCAATTGACCGAAGGAATAGCAGTGGCAGGAAAAAGTTCACTGCACAGTTGACGGGGGTGTTATAGCAGGCCGTATATGAACATTCAGTATGCATATCCTTGAGAATGGTAAAATGGGCAGGGCCTTCTGGGGCAACATTACAAACACTGTCTGCAAGTCAGCCACTAACATATATGCTGACCAGCTACTGCAGATGCTTCTCCTAACATCTTATTGAGAGTGATAAACCTGCAAACTGAAAAATAATGGTGCTCAGAATAACTGCAACACATGGAGCTCATTTTATACATTTCTGAATAACCCTGCCATGTTTGATGTTATCATATGCATAGTAGATGGTTCTCAGTCACAGCATGACACTCATCTGCATGTCATTTTACAGTCATTTTCAAGCAGTGTATACAATTCTACTTCCCCAGTATAACAGATGCATTATTTGTGTCTCTGAATCACCCCTTCCCTTCATATCATCACTCACCATGCTATTTTACTTAACACACCGCACATGTTTTCGAAATACTCCCAATATGTTTTAATTTCTGTATTTTTTGTTTTTCTGGTGAATTTTGAACAGATAAAAAGTTAATTTTTATGAGACAAAGTGTCATTTTACTGTTTAATAACATACTTCAGGTAAAGCTCAAATTAGAAAAGTAACTATGGACTAAATGAGAATAAATTAATATGCAACATAAATTAATTAATTAGAAAATATATTAATATAGTAAAACAGAATAAGTAGTGCCATTTGTCTTACAACCAGAAAAAGGTAGTGAAGGGTGAAGGATAGTTATTTTAATGAAGCACAATGCACCAAACTCTTTTTTGTCAAAGAAAATGAATTGTACAACTGACCCAACTGATCTTTGAAAGAGAATAATAAAGGATTTGCTACGACACCATTCCACTTCTCTGAAATATGCTTATTTTATACAAAGTAAAATGTAGTGGGAAAGATTCACAGAGATTCTAAAAGGTGCTTGATGCAGATTAACATGTTATGCCAAGCATTCATCCCATATGTCAAATTACAGAAACAACGGCTCTGCTGTGTCCTCGGTTGATGTATGCGAAGACCAGCCGAGTTCTAACTCTAACTCCAAAAACTGAATCAGGCTTGAAATTCTGCAACATTTTGTAAATTTAGCATTGTCACCTAACAATAAGACGTTGTCCTGTTCGATTCTCAGCTAAAGCGTCTTCTGTGTGGAGACATGCGTGAATGGGCATACCTTCGTTGAAGGTTGTGCGTCAGGGCCAGCAACTCGGCACGTAAAAATCTACTGCCAATCATTAGCGGACCAGAGTTCTGCTGTGGCGACCCCTAACTGGGAAAAGCCGAAAGACACAACAATATGCTAGTGATTCACATAATGTAAAATCCTGAAGCAAGAGTCATACTTTGAAACAGCTCCACCTTTAAGAGGAAACTGATACTGCAGGGAGTATACCATGGAATGAAATTAATAATGTCTTTCAGCTTTTCCTGGTTAGGGGTTACCACAGCAGATTACCAGTCCACTTATGATTAGCAGTTGATTTTTACAGTGTCAAGTTGCCAGCCCCACACCCAACCTTCAAAGAAGGCACACCCACTCACGCACCTACCTGAATGTTTTTAAAGTTCACTCGACCACGGGGAGAACATGCAGACTCCACACAGAAGGCACTCCAGCCGAGAATCAAACTGGAGAGCCTCTTGCTGTGAGGCAACAATGCTAACCGCTGCACCACCACAGCAGATACCAGGGAATGTCCCATCTACAAATGAAGCTATACAACCAATGGAGAGGCGACAGTGACATTGAGGGGCAGCCAAGAACTGTGCATATGCACAGTAAAGACTTGTGTGAGTCATCCCTGAATTTCAGTCTGGGACTGCTCATACAGTTAAACCTATTCTGTAGGAGAGAAATCTGTCTGCATGCCTGTCTCATTCTGAGGATGGTGAGAATGAATGCATGACATATCTACATTCGCACATCCATCATGCAGTGCTCTGCCTGGGATGTATTCCTCCATCTGTATGACAGCACTGGTATTGTAGGCAGAAGCAAAGCCTGAAGTATCATTCCTGTCATATACTTGTAGCTGTAGCACCAGACAGCTTTTGCTGGACTTGGCTGGTCAGCCAATGCTTCAGCAGAGGTTAAATTCTGCCAGCAATGGATATTAAGGTTTCTTACCACAAAAAGCTTCAGAACTTTATTACCCACTTCTGGCATACTCTGCACTGCGAGATAATGTGTACATCCCCCCCTCCCCCCAGAATGATATCATACCTGGAAGAAGGGTTGCAAATTTAAAATTGAAGTATCACTGCTGGATGGCAAGGCTGTCTGCTATGGTTCACCAATCATTAAAGGATCTGTCTCATGGTGAGCACACCAGACTTCAACCCATGAACAAAACATTGCATAGTTTTGTCATCAAAGGGTTAATATATATTGAAGACTGGCACTTCAGACTGCATCTATTTGAAAGAATACCTAGAATAATTATGCTTCATTGTGTTGCCTTTATCCCATTGGAGAGAAGCCATATTATCACTGCCTAATGTTAGAGGGGCACAGAATCCTATTTTAGTGCTGTATAATACTATAAAGACTGTCTCAGTGGTGCAAAGAGCAGCAGTGCCACCTCACTGTAAGAGGTTCTCCAGTTCACTTCTTAGTTGGGGTGCCTTCTGTGTGGAGTCTGCATGTACTCCCTGCATTTGCACAGGTTTTCACAGGGTGCTCCAGTTTCCTCCCATATTCCAAACACATTCCATAAGGTGGGCAGGGACTCTAAATTGCCTATACATGTGAGTAAATGCATGTGTGATACAGAAGAAAGACCTGGCAACCTACTTCCATTACCCCTTTGACTTGTAAACTCCATGGATAGCAGAGACTATGCTCAGGGTCACTCTAGGAGTCAGATACAACTCTTAAGAGATCAAGTGAGTGAACCACATAAGCCATTTGCTTAAGGGTTGGTGTTTTACTAACAGGTAGGCAGAGAAAGATTTCACCTGATTATGACTCATTTAAGAGGTGATAAATTATTGTGGTAAGGGACTTTGATTTCTATTTCTTCATGTTAGCATTTTTAGTCCTTAAAATAATTAAAGTCAGCAACTGTGCTGAGCACAGTTCCTGTTCAACTGTGATAAAATCAGTGGTTCCTTTCTTGGTAAAATGTCCTAAATAATACAGTTTAATGATAGCAGGTATAGTTACAGTGAGTTATATGAGCAAACTATATGTTCCCAAAAGCAATTAAATGAGTATTTTCAAAAATGTGTGTAAAACATCTGTGAAAGCACTGCCATCAAACAGATCTATACAGTGGAGAAATGAGGTTTGGTCACAAACCAATTTGTCCAGGGACATCTTCAGCTGGGGGTTTAGACTGAAGTAGTAAAGGGTTTTACGAGGGTAAGGGAAGAAGCTAGTTGGGGGGAAGGGTTAAACATGAAAGTAAGATGATTAGGAGGAAATGAGGTAGGGCAGGGAGTAGCTTAATAGGTTTTGTAAGAAAGTAATTGGGTGAGGAATTACATTTTGGCGTAAACTTGCTAAGGCAAGTACAACCATGATGACCTGTAGGTAATTTGGGAGAAAGGGTTAGTTTCTGGGTACTGGATGGTGACAGATGTTCTGTATATATAACATATAGGTACTGGTTGGTAACAGGTGGTCTGTATATATAACATATAGGTACTGGTTGGTAACAGGTGGTCTGTATATATAACATATAGGTACTGGTTGGTAACAGGTGGTCTGTATATATAACATATATGTACTGGTTGGTAACAGGTGGTCTGTATATATAACATATAGGTACTGGTTGGTAACAGGTGGTCTGTATATATAACATATAGGTACTGGTTGGTAACAGGTGGTCTGTATATATAACATATAGGTACTGGTTGGTAACAGGTGGTCTGTATATATAACATATAGGTACTGGTTGGTAACAGGTGGTCTGTATATATAACATATAGGTACTGGTTGGTAACAGGTGGTCTGTATATATAACATATAGGTACTGGTTGGTAACAGGTGGTCTGTATATATAACATATAGGTACTGGTTGGTAACAGGTGGTCTGTATATATAACATATAGGTACTGGTTGGTAACAGGTGGTCTGTATATATAACATATAGGTACTGGTTGGTAACAGGTGGTCTGTATATATAACATATATATTATTATATATTTTTTCACTATTGTTGCTGTTACTCAGTGATGATACATTTAAGAATATGAACATGCACTTTTGAGGCCTGTCGGGTTTTCCCTTGCAGGCTTATCCCCTACGGGCTACATGCTTTCACTGGTCTCCTTGGTGGTGGTTCATACAGTTAAGGTTGTTAATAGAATACATTGTGTTTAGGGCACATGGCTGCGGAATTTTATGTTGAGAGACATGGGGGGTGGGGGTTAGTTGGTGTTGAAGATTCTGTTTTCTTGATTCATTGGTGGTTTAGCATGCATTATCTATGGCCTGACTGTGGTCTATTTCGGTGTTAAGTGCCGAATGCTCATTATGTGATTTTTTTACCCTTCAGTACTTTTTTACCCTTGTTGTCTGGTTTTAATTTAGTACTTACTTTAGTTTTATTCTTGTTGCTGGTTGAGGGTTGGGTCTCAACTCCCTTGATAGTTGTGGTCTCTTGGTGTATGGCAGTGCAGTATGTTCATTAGGATCTGTTGCAGCTTTCTGCTATATTTCTGGTGCAGCTTGCCGCCCTGGTTCATTTGCTATTTATTCTATTTTTCAACTCGTTGGTGGCTTACAACTAGCACTGTGCATTTTTGCAGGTTGTGGAACCCCCGTGCTCAGTGGGTCAGGCACAGGCGCATTCGTGTAGAGGGGAGTGGGGGACTGTTACAGCCATTAGTGTGGCATGATAGGTGGGGAATGGGAATATGGTTCGGCTGTTTTTTTTTTTTTAGCTGTATATTCGCATGAAGCCTTACCAGCTGGGAAAGGGAGGTTTTTGTGACTCTCAGACACATTTCATCATAAGCAGTTTCAACATTGGCTGTTGCTGTTTATGGTACTTACAAACAGTGGACATTTGCGTTTTAGACTTCATACTCCTTCAGAAAGTTCATGCTGATGCAAAAACCTGTTCTGTTCCATTTCTGAGTTTATTTTTGACCTTTGTCTCACTTTATTCCTGGTTTGTCTAGATTTCCTGCTCTAAGAGGTTTGCTCTCATGGTGTCGGCAACTTTGGGGGTGAGTTCAGACATGGCATAGTACTTTTCTTATAAGGTTGGTCCACTTTTCATTGCCATTCAGTCATGAGAATGTTTTGTGCAGTTATGCTAGGGCAGGTTTGGTGAACAGAAAGGACTTGTGCCACCTGCAGGTCTATAAGTGAAGCAGTGGTGGTGGAATTGGTACCTCTTTGAATGTTGGGTACAGATGGATTGTCATGCTGTGGCTTTCTCCTTCAAAACAGGAATGGAAAAAATAGAATTTAGATAGCTGAAAGGAAGGCATGAAGCTGACTGCACATTCTGGAGCTTCGGCCTATCAGGGTTCCATTGGGTGCACGGTTGGACAGCTTCTGCTTCTTTATACTCATGATGGCTGAGGATTTTGTTTTGGAGATTTTTTTTTTTTTTTGCCAGAACCCAGTCTCATATGTTGTGGTTTGGAATAATGATTCGACAGAGGATTATGTAAAGTGTCTTATTCAATGGATGCTAATGATGTTGATTGCAGTGTGATATATTCAGGAGAGACATTTGAGGAGACTGCTCAGTGTGGAGGTGGCTAATCAATTGTGGCAGATCAGAGTATTTTGTGTGGTTGGGGATTAGATGAGCGCAGTCTTTTTGATTTTGTCTTGTTGAGGCAGTGGGGCTGTTATATTGTTGTTTTTTCTTAATATGGTTTAGTATTGAAGTGTGGACAGTGGTGGAGTTTCTCCTTGATACGAAATATTAGTGACTGAGATCAGTGTAGGGTTTGAGATGCTGCCTATATACACTTTAGTGTGCCGACATTTGTATACGGGTGTTTTCCTGCTGTGCTATTTGGTGTGCGGACAGTGGAGCAGCCTTTCAGAGGTTGAGTGGAGGCATGAGGAATGGTTGTTTGCTGCTCAGGCCCAGTTGCAGTGGGACCCACTTGGCATGCTCAGTTCCTTCATAGGACATGGTGGTAGTGGGATACTGTGACTTTCTGTGTTGGGGTGTTTGTAGCTGAACCATGGAATGTTTTCATGAGCTTTGTGTTGCTTCTCTGGTCTTTTCCCTCCTTGTGCATGCATGTTGCAGTGATGACCATCGCAAATAGGATAGTTGGACAGACGTTTTCATGCTAGTCATTCTCCATTGATCTTTTGACCTATAGCATATTTGTAATATTATGGGGTGTTATGCAGGGGGACTTATAATTGCAGTTAGCTGATTTGGCAAATATGCAAGGTATACTTTATGAGGGACCGGGTAGGGGAACTTATTTATTTTATTTTGCATTTGATTACTGGGAAATTCTGACTGGGCGGATGTCCTTTTCCAACAGAGGCCTGGGGAGAAAAGCTCCCCAAATACATACAAGTTAAAAACATTTGATTACATATTTATACATGGTGGGTTACAAAATATAAGATCATAGTGTGAAGATACAGAATACATACAGTTTTGAAGCTTATAGAAATTCTCTACAATCAGATAGAATGCCTTGATGTTTTCACGTAATGTTAGTGGTTTAGGGTGGAGGGGTTTCAAGTAAGTCTGAAGTGTTGAGGATATGAAGTTATTCTAACACTTAGTGGCTCTAATGCTGGGATTGTCTGGTAGGGGCTTGATGTAGCATTTCAGAGTATGTGAGTAACAGGGTACTATGACGTTTTAATTTGGAGAGGTCTCAGGTAGCGCCATGCAACCTAGCTCTTATTCCAGGTGCTTTGTGTAGAGGAGAGGGGGGCAGGCCATGTCATTTACCTAGAAACTGTGTAAGAGTTGAAGCACAGTTTTAGTCTGTTTTAATACACTTATGGGTTTCTGGCAAATTGTTATAGATTGAAGTTGAAAAATAATTATATGCATTTGTTCAGACGTCACACCCTTCTGAAATCCATACCTCTCAACTATACAGATTTTTGCAGAATGCCCTTGGTCTTGGGCTTGGTATGGCTAGGGTTGGAAGTCCTAATATGGAGTGGTCCTTAGAAGGCATGGTAATTCAGGGCCTTTTATTGCAGTGCTGTACAGTAGGGTGCCTCTTGGCTACCTAAGAGTTTGCAGGGTGTCCGGGCTATTGATCATTGTTTCATCTCTTTCGCATACCATTTGGGGTTTGGCCAAATCACTGCAGTGTTCATTCAGACACTCACTGTACTGACTGCATGCCCATCAGAAGAGTTGGGTTGGTACACAGCCTTTATTTGGGATGACAGATAGCTGATTTTGAACTGCAATTCTTAAGAGGATTACTGTTAACACAACACCAGTTTGGTGGAATAGGACCATTGTTTCACGGATAATTAGGTATTTTTCTTTCACTTTTAAGGTAGAAAGTAATGATTAAAGTATGGTATATTCTGAAACCTGTAGGAGGTCTGGTAATGTTATGAGGTGTTATCTTAGGTAAAGCCACTTCTTTTAACACGGATGCCACCGCAGGCTCCATAATCTCCTATACTTCCAAAGGTATGGAATAGTTGAAAATTTTCATTGCACTGACTGTTTCTCCTTCCATTACCAAAATGAGGAATGCTGCCAATTTAATGTGGAACAAATGGGTAAAAGGTGGAACCCTCACTAATGCATTTTAGAGGATTTACTTTTGTCTTTCTCTTTGCAGATGGTGTTGTGATGGGCATTTCAGTTGCTGTAGCACTACACAGACAACTCACAGATGGTGGAAGCAGATTGTGGCAGTGGATGTCCCGGTCGCTACAGGGGTGACCAACGAGGTCACACATGGAGGAGTGCAAAGTGGGCAACAATTACTGGCTTGGAAGTCCCGGTTGCTGGAGTGGCACAATGAGGTTACAGATAATTTTATTTTATTTACTGCTCATTAAGGCATATCATTGCTGGTGGGGTCAGGGTAGGTGGGGTGGGGTCATAACAATTGTAGGATCACAGGAAGTTACTAGAATTAGTGCTCTAGGGCCTTTATAGGCTAGCTAAGTTCAGCCCTTATTTCCACATGCAGTGCTTACTATTCTTGTCCAAGAGGGACATGGGTGGAACCCTTGGCATGAAGTTACAGTTACCCATTTAGTGTTCAGTTGGCATAGAGCCTGCTGAGTCTGGTGGGAAAGAAGAGAGCATATGATTTGGGAGTAGTGTGGGGACAGGTGACAATGATGTACACTGGGGCAGGGTGAAGCAAGTCGGGGGGTTGTTTATGGGAAGTTTGCAGTTGTCCACAGGTGGGGTGGAGTCACAATATTGTTAAGTTTGGTAGTTGAATTTTCTGGGACAAGGCCATGCGGGTAGGTTGCTCAGTGGCCAGTGCTACTGTGGAAGTTTAACACTGTTATCAATTAGATTTGTTAGCAGCGGGTAGGTCTTAAGGCTGGGGGGTGGGGGGGTGTTGATTTTGTTCCAAGCAAGGCATTGTTTGGGGGTTGCTAGAGTATGCAGGCCATGTTTGTTTGATTTACTGGGGAAGGGGCAAATCAAGAAAAAAAAATGCTAGTGGTGCAGAATCCAGACAAGGGCAAATTAAGGTTGTAATGGAGCTTGTTGGGGTCTTGAATTTTGCATATTTTGCGTATTGGCTTTTTCTTGTTGGCTGGCAGGATGGAAGGATGTTTGGGGAGGGTGTACAGGATGGAAGGACATTAGGAAGAATGTTACTGTTTGGAGCTAGAGAATGTCTGGTATTGAAGGGTTAGTAGAAGTTTTAGGGAAAATGGCTCATTTTCATTGGGACAATGTGGTAGTGGTATGAGTTCCTGGTGTTGCAGGAGGGGTGCTTCAGTTTGGCTTAGAATGATTGAATGTGGTACAGGATTCTGGGGCAGCTTTGATAGGAAGATATATGGTATGGCATTCCAAGATATGGTTATATTGTGTTTAGGTTTTGGGAACATGGTAAAGCAGGTAATTTGGCCCAGATTGAGGTGACATGGTTATGTGGTCTTACTAAATCAGGGATGGGGGGGGGTCATAGTTTTTTTGGGGTTGGGGAAAAGTTTGCTAGAGGGAAGACTGACAGACTATGGCTATTGACAAGATAAGTTTTATTGTCAGGGATATTTTGGTAATTGGGGGTTCATTGGGTAACAATCTGAGGGTTATTGACATTAAGGAGTAGTGAATTCATTAAGAGGCTGGTGCATTGGTCAGCAAGTACTACAGTGGCCATTGGATTTTTTTTTTTTTTTTGCTTTATATTAGATAATGGTATGGTTCAATTATTAAATTGATCGGATGAAAGGAAATCTCATTTGGGCATTATTATATCCTGTTTGGTGGTACACTTGGCAAGTTATGACCTGGGAATAATTGCAGAAATACAATTGTTAGTTAGGTAAATGAGGATATGTTTGATTTGCAGAGGTTTTGCAATGGTATAGATATTACTGTGGTGTTGAAGAGGGCTCATTGGTTTGATTTCAGCTGCTTAGGTAACTGGGTACTTTGGATGACAGGGATGCAATCTGGTTCAGAGGAGGGGATTACACTTAATGTTGTCAGGCATCAACATTTTTAATGTACGGTTAGGTTTGTTTCAGAAGGTTTTGTTGGAAGTCTTAGTATGAAGGAGGAAGAAAAATATGGTTAGGCTGGTGGGCGGAGAAGAGGGACAAGCTTGCCCCTCTTCTCCCCCGCTTGTGCTGAAGGTTCATTTCAATGAGTTGGGAAATGCAAGTGAGCGGTTGGACGCTACTTGACAAGTAAAATTAAGAGAGCAGAGGTGAGGATGCTGCTTATTTGGTTGGGTGTTTATTTCACTGAGTTGGGAAATGCAAGTGAGTGGTTGGATGCTGCTTAATAAGTAAAGGTAAGCAAGTGGAGGTAAGGATGCTGCTTACTTGGTCGGGGTGAGTAGGGTCATGCTGCCCTAAGTTAACAGTTATATGAATGTTTATGCTGTGATTAATAAATGAAAATGTTGGTTGGTCTATAAAGTTTTTATTTTATGGAATTTCAATAAAAGTTGTCAAATGTCATTTGGTGTAATGTGTGTTTATTGAAGGGGACTGGGAAAATGAAGTTTAGTAACAAACCAATTTGTCCAGGGACATATTCAGGTGGGGTTTAGAGAGAAGTAGTAATGGGTCTTAT
Source organism: Protopterus annectens (assembly GCF_019279795.1). Taxonomy (NCBI): domain Eukaryota; kingdom Metazoa; phylum Chordata; order Ceratodontiformes; family Protopteridae; genus Protopterus; species Protopterus annectens. The sequence continues at coordinate 461,903,791 of NC_056728.1, read as the reverse complement.
CAGGGTAAGGGAAGAAGCTAGTTGGGGTGGGGGAGGAAAGGGTTAAATCGGAAAGTGGGATTATTTGGAGGAAATTAAGTAAGGGTAGGGAAGGGCTTAACAGGTTTTGTGAGAGTGTAACTGGGTGAGGAATCACATTTTGGTGTGAACTTGCTACCTGCCCTCCCTCCCTGTATGGAGCATTGGGGATTATATGGTTGCTATAATTTTGGGAGGCAGAGAAGAGGGGCAGGCTTGTCCCTCTTTTGTTCTCCCTCTGATGCTGGAGGTTCATTTCAATGAGTTGGATGCTGCTTGACAAATAAAATTAAGAGAGCAGAGGTGAGGATGCTGCCTATTTGGTTGGATGTTTATTTCAGTGAGTTGGGAAATGCAAGTGAGTAGTTGGATTCTGCTTAATAAGTAAAATAAGCGAGCAGAGGTAAGGATGCTGCTTACTTGGTCAGGGTGAGCAGGGTCATGCTGCCTTAAGTTAACAGTTATATGGATGTTTATGCTGTGATTAATAAATGAAAGTGTTGGTTGGTCTTTAAAGTTTTTATTTTATGGAATTTCAATAAAAGTCTTCCAATGTCATTTGGTGTAATATGTGTTTATTGAAGGGGACCGGGACAATATAATGCCACATATGTTGGTAAAGTTACTAAATTCTACCAGAATGGCTTTGGCTGTCCCTATCCTTTTAATCCAGTAATCTAATTTAAGATATAATAAAACTGAACGTTGAGTTTATTGAATTAAAATTGTGCTTCTTAAAGTCTAAAGTGATGATTCTTGAGATTATTTCTCTTTAACATCCCCTGGTCAGGGATTAATGTGATCTTATTAAATACATTGATTCCATTAAGAGACATTTTTGCTTATTCCATGCTTGAAAGCAAGCCTTTTGTAGTAGTGTGATTTAAATTATCACTATTTGTGATAGATGATCAGATTAACCAAGGTTTCTGCATTTTTTAAGAATTGTTAGAAGACAAAACACACAGACAGAAGAAAAGGATCAAGGTCTGAAGCCCATCTCTTTTCTTTTCTTTTTGTCCTATAGCCACTGTTTATAACCTCCTGCACACCATGTCACTAGCTTCTTTACCTGTACTATGGTAGCTGAGACATTCCCTGACCATAAATCTTCACAAGGTGTTCCCTTCTTTCCACTTGGGAAAGAGTTGTGATTATTAGGTTATTTAACTGCTTCATGGCTGGAGACTGGGATGGTTACAGAAAGCCATCATATTGTGGTTGTCTGTGATTTTCTATGCTTTTGTTCTACCACTATTGCATGCTGGGAAATGTTTTTGTGAGTGGGCATATAGTTGGTGACAAAAGTGAGTTGCATCTGCCTGTGTGGTGATGTACCCCTCTAACTGATTGCCCCATTCCCTTCCAAATTTATTTCCCATCTCTGGCAGTGGTCTTCATCAAGAAATTAGGTGGTTCTCTAATACTACACCTCCTGCTGTACCTACTTTGACCTTACTTTCATAAACTTTGTTACCTTCTCTGTCTCCTCTTAGAATAACCCAGCTTCTCTTACTTTGACTCACTGTGTTCCTTCTTCCATCTCTATGAAATAGCTAGCTTCCTATGTATTAACTTTACTGCCTACATATAATATTCAGCATTCTCATGTTTTTTTCTCATTTTCTTTCCATTCACAGCCTATGGATATCACATTGGCCCCTTTACCTTTAATACAAGGAGGTCTGCCACAAATCACACCCTGTTAACTGGCCTTGTGCTGCACCTGTGAGCAGTAGCTGACTGAGAATATTGGCATTGTGCAAAGTAAGCAAGTTTAGCATGAAGAGCCTTTCTGTATATTAATATGTAAATTTATAGACACGGCATTAATGTTGAGTATTTTGGCTTAGCATTTGGTTGATTAAACAGATGATCGATAGATGTGCAAGATCACACAACTCTTGGGGTAAATATGCCCTTTCCCCAATTTTGTGCAATCTCAGAGTTAGCATATAAAATTAACAGGGGGAGTGGCTTGCTCCCCCTGCAAAAAATATATTTTTTGTTTTTTATTTTTTAAATTTTGCATGTGTAGAGGTTGCTTTTGGTGCATGCATAGTAATGGGTCAACATTTTACTACTATTTTATTGTAACTGAACTTACAGTGATTTATTTTTCTACACAGCCACAGAGATATGCAACTACATGTGAATGGGGTGGGTATGCAGCATAATACTATGGTCAAGTCATGGCAACAAACAACTTTTATATTAAGAATGCTATGGACAGCATACACATGTAAAAAAATATTCATTGCTGTCCTCAAAAAGTGCCAACAACAGGCATTATGCCAGAAATATTGTTATTTTCTACAGTAGTTTCCAAAGAATGCCTCAGAAATTTAAACAGCATCATAATAAATGTGTAGTATCTTCGACTTCTACAAACATGTGGTACAGGCACTATAGGCATTTACACATTGAACACAGATTTAAACAGTACAGCACTACTGATATGACATAAAATAAGAGGACATATCTTGGTATCAGGTAGTCACACTACTTCCCATTGTAGAGGTAATCCCATATATGTGACCATTTCAGAATAAAAAAAACTTATATGATGTATCAGCTGCCATGTTTTTCTCCTCATTACCATGCATCACTAATGGCCCTTATTAGCAAGCAGTGTTTCAGTATTCTGGGGACAACAGCACAAAGCAGCAACATTTGCCAATCCTTGTTGAATCCAAATGTATGTCCCAAAATCCATACATTTTGCAGAATAAGCCATCAGTGTTGTGTAAATAAAAACTTTACTATGACCCAGGCAACCTGGCTTTAATTAGTAGCCCAAACACCTGGAAGCCCCTGTGGCAGAAGAAGTGAATGGTAAGGCTACGTCTGCTCATCCCGCTCCTTCCTGAGGAGTCATAGAGGTGCCATGCTGGCATGAGGCAGGCCATTCTTGAAGCCTTAATGAAGCCCAGAGACATAAATACTGGGTAGGTGAATGTGCAGGTTATAAATGGGTTTCACAACTTTATGAGGGGGCTATGACCATCCCTACAGATGTGTTCATGCCTAACAGCTCACAATGGTCTCCTGAAAAATGACAGCAGAGAGGGGATGAGCTTCTTAGTACTGTATTAAGCCATCCTCTATGGGCAATAATCTTTTCACCAGTCCATAGTAGTTGGTGACCATAGCTTGGGATGGGTAGTGGGTTAAATACTTTGGTGATGCTGTATGACTGTGGCATCATGAAGAGGAGTGCTCAGGAGAGCCACACTTCCTAAGAAGTCATCACATCCCACAGATTTACCAAAATTTACAATAAGACAAATGTCGTACTGCAGATGAACATGTGCCTGATGCAGGACCTATTACCAGAGTGACAGATGAGCAGAGTTAAGGAAATGCCTGGGCTTATCAGGCATGTTTCAAACATTGCAGACATTTAGAATACATTGCACTAGTGTCACATCTAGATAAAGATACAGCTGATGCATGCTAATTCATAGCAGTCCAATCGGTATGACCATATATGTGTGTACAATACTGAACAGTGTAATGCAGTGTTTAACAGACAGTTGATATTGTTTCATGCACGCTAATAATGTAATTACTTTACATACTATTTAAATGTATAAATATGGTCAGATAACCATTCCTAAGCAGCACTAATAGATTTACTAACCATGCACACACAGGTAAAATGAAATACATTCAACATGCATTATATTTATACAAACAGTTTAGCAACCACATATGTAATGAATATTATGAATATGTAAAATAATAGGTTATAGACTCTAATGTTTTTGAATGTATTGCATTTCTTGTGGGTTGATATGTAAAGTAAGATGCTCTAAGATTTTCATTATCCTTAAATGTACTTGATAAATTCTAGGTATAATGTTATTGGTCAGTCGCCTGTCCAAGTCAGCTGTATACAGTAAATGCAGCCCTCTGTCACATGCTTCATTGTGTGTGGTAGAGGTATATTGCATCCATGGGAAGTGATGTTTGATGCATGGAGATGTCAGTAGTTCATCACTGCAAGAGATGCATAAACAACTTATGCTCGTCTGACTTTGCCAAATACTTTAATGTGGGTTATGGAGTGTCATACTGTAATAAGGTGTGCTGATGATCTGACCAAAAATCTGGTCAGTAATAATGAATACAACCTCACTATAAGACATTGAGATAACTATCAGTTTTCTGTTGATACACAGTTTAAGGATGTCACTGCCATTAATTTGCACTTTATCACATAGTTATAACATTCTTATAATAATAGTTATCTTAGTTAATACTATGTATTCCCATCTCATTGGATATACACCTATAATTATTTTGTACCTCCCACATACTGTACCATTATACGACATAGTGCCACTTTTATAATACACAATGAAAGTGTCTATAGTATTATTGAGGTAACTGACATCTTCTTTTGGATTGATAGTTGTTGCTTCAATATTTGATGTGTTAGAGTGCTGTATGCATGGGTATGTGTACTTAACATATGCCTGTGATATGAGCTTGCAGCCATTTTTCATTTTTGCAGTTACAATTATTACACATCAGCTTGTTGTCAGAAAATTTTAAAATATAATGCATGAATACTTCTCATTTGAGGAATGTATGTTGTTATGGCCTGACTATATGCAATATTCCTTTCAGTTGTGGTGGCAAAACTGCATACTTGAACAGTGTGTGTATATGGTATTGTATGATAATACAGTGTCATTAGAGTGCACTCTCAATACACAGGATACATTCAAGTTAATAGAGCATGTACTGTATGAGTCATCAAGGATTTGTGGTTATGTGTAAACTACAGCTGAATGCATCACTGCTGGATGTCTGTATCCAGATATAATGGGATGTATGAGTATAACATATTCACTTTGAACTGTCTGCAAAAAACAACTTGCATTAAAAGTTGAAAACACAAAAATAACACAGTGAGTGAAAACTCCAAATTTCTACAACAACTTACACATCATCAGCACAGTATAACATTAAAAAAATGCAAAGCTCTTTTAACACAGACTTATAGGTTCATAGGTTGGTACTAGGCTATCGGCCCTAGGGCCTATGCAAGCCTAGCCATAACAATTCCCTGGATATTTCTTCCCACAATATTTACTTCTCTGGACCCCTGTCTAGCAGGGTGACTGACATGATCCCCAGGGTGAATTTCCTATCTCCCATCCAATCATCAAGGTTCCTTTTGAAGAGGGCCAATGAGGCACTCTGCTTGACATGTATGGGTAGTCTATTCCAGAGTATGGGGAGTCTCTGGGTCAGGAACCTATCCCTCCAGCATGTTTTGTTCATTGTGATGACAAGGTTTAGATCCCTAGAGCGTGTGGCTCTGAGGGATTGGGATTTCTTTAAGTGGAGCATGTCCAACAGCTCAGGGTTTGACATGGCCTTGTATGTTAAGCAGAGATCGCCTCTGAGTAGACGATATGCCACAGAGTATAGCTGGAGTTTTTTTAGACGGTCAGCATATGGCATCTCCTTTAGACCTGTGATTCTTTTAGGGAGGTATTTCTGTGGCCTTTCCAGCTGTTGCAGATGTATTGTGAGGTACATACCAAATGGGGCATTATACTCTATAATTGGTCTAATGAGGGATGAGTACAGTGGGACAATGACCTCCTTTTTTCTGGATGAAAAGCCCTTAGTGATGAGGTGCGCCACATAGAAGGATTTCCTGACTGTTGTGGTGATGCGGTTATCGAAATTGACTCAAACAAATATGCCTCACTGTTAGTACTACAGACTGCCAGTCCCAAATTGAAAATATTATAATGCTATAATATTCATTATTAGTGCTGCGGTAGCATTGTCGCCACACAGTAAGACGTTGTCCTGTTCTATTCTCAGCTACAGCGTCTTCTGTGCGGAGACATGCATGAATGGGTGTACCTTCGTTGAAGGTTGTGCATCAGGGCCGGCAACTTGGCACGTAAAAATCTACTGCCAATCATTAGCGGACCGGAGTTCTGCTGTGGCAACCTCTAACCAGGAAAAGCCGAAAGACACAACAACAACAACATAATGCTATAATATTCATTGCAAATGAGGGTGTTACACTTTTTGGTAAATAAAATGCATGTTAGACATATGTTATATTACCTGTGTATGCTCTCTCCCATGTGGCAGCACAAGTTATTCACTGTCACTCAGGTAATTATCCCCATTATGCCAGGGTCACCAGATGGGTGCAGGAAGAGAGAGAGCCTGGAAGTTATCACTTGATTAGCAATAGGATGGCTTTACATAGTGCTAAGAGGCCCTATTTCAATGTATCATCATTCAGAGGCTGATTGTGAGCTATTAGGCATGGACCTTTCTTTGTATGTGTTCCCCCTCCCCCCACAAAGTGACAATACCCTGTCATGGTCTGCCCATTTACTTAGTCATGTAATCATTCATGAGGTCGGTCTTGACCAAAGTCCAGGGCACAAGGAGCAACTGCCTCACTCCAGCATGCTGATATTATCCCTCCCCTCAGAGGAGAGCAGGCATAAACTCATAATTCCTTCCCACTGGTAGGTCCTATAGGTGCCTGGACTGTATAAGCGAACCCAGGTTTGGGTTATTGCCAGGGCTTTTACATAAATGTAGCTGGCAAGAAATGCACACATTAGCACATTCTATTGGATCAGTGAGTTTTGTCAATATCTGAACTGTGTGCTATCAGTCCCTGGCAATCTACATGTTTTGCTGAGAATAAGATACTGAAACATGACATGCTAATGAGACCAATTAAAGATGTATGACACTGAACAGCTAAAAACAGTGGCCAATATGTCAAGCAAGTCTCTAGTATTTCTAGACATGCAGATATGTATGAGACTATTCACTATACAGAGTGAGATAGTATAGCTCCCAGATAAAAAGGTATGTCCACTTATCTATTATATCACATCCACTGGGCTGTATCACTTTTTAGGTCTGTGTTGCATATGTACATGACAATAGTTTCTTTCATGTGTTGTCATGAAGGAACAATTTCACATGGAAGGCACAGACTATATAGTCTGATATTATTTATATTTCTTAGGCTTCCTTTGGAAACTGTTTAATGGAGATGACAATAACTCCACTAATACTTGTGGTAGACACATTTTTTTGTGGGTACTAATGCATATTTTCCCATATGTGTTGACCATATCATGTCATGTTCTTAGCATAGAACTCTCTTTCCATTTGCCACAGTCAATGAGAGTATGTCACATACCAATACCACACACACACACACACACACACACACACACACACACACACACACACACACACACACTATACTATATTAATTGTGTGTGTGTGTGTGTGTGTGTGTGTGTGTGTGTGTGTGTGTGTGTGTGTGTGTGTGTGTGTGTGTGTGTGTGTGTGTGTGTGTGTGTGTGTGTGTATGCGTGTACACATATAGTCATAACGTAAGCAAAGTCAACATAAACTGCACTAGAGCATTGGATAAAATACTGCATTGTCAGTTATAGTTCATGTGCATATCACAAATGAATACTCTTTGTTACACTGACCCTTTAATTGCTCAAAAAACTTTGGAATATAATTGTATAGGAACTTTTTTTGAATTTACACTTGTGTGTGTATGTAAATATAACCATAATGTAGGAAAGCCAACACACAGTCTGCATACTCCATTGGAAACCTCAGTTCAGTCAGACAATATGGCAATAGTATCTGATGAAGCGTAGCTAGCACTACGCGAAAGCGCTCATTCCTTCATGTAATTAAAGTATTTTGGACTTTTATCGTGTTTAATGGTTGGATTCTGTCCATTGTGAAGACTACATATCGTGTTGGTACCTCTTACTTTCAATTTTACATTATAATATGGCAATAGTATTGTACATAAAAAAACAGAGAAAATCTCATCCATATCCCTTGTGTAGAAAAACCACAAGAATATGGGAGTGGGACTTCAAGAAAAACAGCTTTTTATCTGCAACACATACTGCAAGGAAAACTAACTGTGCTGCTAACAATCTGTGAATTACATTAAGATCTCAGAAGTGGTCCTGGATACTTTTACCAGTAAAAAGAATTTAGGTGGAGTTATGTTATCTGCACAACATTTACCCCCACCAAATCAATGCCAAAGTTCTACACTCTCTTAACCTATTCCTTCTTCCAAGAATCTGCTTCTTTTGGGGCAGTCTTGGCCAAATTATACCATTCTTCCATTTTCCTAATAATGAAATTAATTTGCATGGCAATCAAAAGTTAATCTGATGCCCCCTTACTAGCCAAGCTGGGTCAGGTATCTCATACTTTAGCATCTTCTGGCTCTTCCATCTTGAATGCCATTGTACAAATATCTCCGTACTCATCCTTACAGGAGTACCCATTTAAATCCCTAGGTGTTAAAAATGAAAGCCAAAAAGGATGCTACTCTGCATCATATACCCTAGATTTATGGTCTAGGTATAAATTATATGCCACAAAATCGGTAGTACTTGGATCATACAACCAAGCTCCACATTAATAACACATTCAATGACATCTTTATCTAGTCCTGATGGGTCAACAATCATGTTTAGTCAACATCCAGTAACTGCTGCAGTATTTAAATGGTTATGGGGGGGGTGCCAGGTCTTCTGGGTTTCAGCTGTATTTGTGGTTGGTGGGAGTCCTTTTCACCTACTTTGCATATCCAAGAAGACCTGGTATCCTTTTTACCTGTTTTGCATAGCAAATAGGGCTCTGTATTCACTCAAAAAAAACAAGTCACCCTCTTGCAATGCTCTTTTTTTGAAATAAAATTATTTTTGTGTAGAGCATGATCCCTCCTAATGTATAAAAAAACGTAAAATTTCCTTTCATACAAGATACTAGATAAAAAGTCAAGTAAATAATATATCTCAAAACATTTTCAATAGCTTTCACCCTAGAGGCTTCTTTAGGCCCATCATTTTAGTCAAACGGTATAGTCTGTACCATTATCCGTCTTAATGCCTGGCCAAGGGCCTCCAAGTCACATTACTATTTATTAAATGTGCTCTGTAAATGTAGTGTCCACTTTTATGGGGTTTATTAGCTCATTATTGATAGTATTTATATATTATACAATGATTTGCCTCATTTTGTGCAGTTCATATACAAAGAAAATTATGTTAACAAGCAAAAATGCTTGTTATGTGTTCACTAAACATAATGGAAGTTTTTCAGTAATATGACTTGTGGTATAGCTTCATCAAAGCTTGAAAACTCTTTATGGAACAACTATAACTGAGTCCTGGTGCTTTGTACACCTTCAAATGTATATACCATTTGAGTTCCATTTGTTCAAGAATGGCTTTTAATTGCCCTCCAGTGGCCCCATTTTCAGTTTGTCAATAAATTAGAAGAGAAATTCTTGGTGGTCTGGGTGATCATGGGTGTGATTAGCATGTTAGTCTTTGAAAGCTTTTAGCCTGGTGTCTGAGAGATGGTTGGCTATTCTTACTCTAAACTTGTTAACAGTTTTGTCTGCATAGAAAGCAGTGCAAGATCTCCTCTGGGCTCTGTAAACAACTGACTCAGTGTTACAATCCCCTCCAACCTTAATCTGAACTATTTATCAGTCAAAACATTCAGAGTTACACATGTAAGCACAAAAGTTGCAGTGAGTGGGTGGAGCTCAGCCACATATGGTGTAATCTGAACTATCACCCTTAGCTTTTGTCATCAGACAGGCTCTAATGCTTTTTGCTTTAAAAAAAAACAAAATTAGGACCCATGCCAAGCACTTTCTCTAACTGTTGGTTACTTGAGGTAATCACCTAGTTTACTGCGACCAGCCTGTGTGTTTCCTTGTAGTGATTTGTGAAAGTTAAAGCTAGATAACTTTTTCTTTCTTCCTCTTTTGGGCCTTAGTACAAGTTATAGGACTGTCCCCAAATTATGTCTGGGTGTTCCTACAGTATGGGGTCATTCATGTCTTTCAAGGCAACAACAGGATCAAGTATAATCTTTATCATTCTGCTGCTGTAAAGCCTGTACATAAATCATAGGCTATTGGCCCTGAGGCCCTAACAAGCCTAGCCAAGAATTTAGCCTATGTTCCAACAAGTCAGCATCCGATGCCCCTGTCCAGCAGGGACACAGGACGAATCCCAGGGGTGTAATTTCTGTTCCCCATCCGGTAATCCAGGTTGCACTTAAAAAGGGTTAATGAGGTACTTGGCTTGATGCGGAAAGGGAGCCTGTTCCACAGAAGGTGGAGTCTTTGGGACATAAATCTGTCCCACCAACAAGTCCTATTTATGTTACAGACCAGGTTGAGATCGCACATGCAGGTTACTCGAGTGAAGCTTGACTTGTGGATATGCAGTGGTCCCATCAAGGCAGGGTCTGAGATTGCTTGTAATCCAGACAGACATCACCTCTGAGGAATCTGTATGAGACTGAGTAGTGGGACAGGGCTTTTAGCCTATCTATGTTGTGTAGGCATTTGAGGCCCTGGATTCTCCTGGTGAGGAACCTCTGTGGTCTCTCCAGCTGCTGCATGTACTTTGTGAGGTACTTGCTGGAAGGGACATTGCACTCAATAATGGGTCTTATAAGGGAAGAATACAGAGATGTTATGACCCCCTTGTTCCTGGATGAGATACCCTTACTAGTGAGGTGAGCCATGTAGAACGCTTTCCATACAATGGAGGCAATATGCTGGTCAAAAGTCAATTTGCTATCAACTTGGGTACTCAAGTCCCTCATGATTGATTGCATGCTTAGGACCTTGTTATTAATGTGATAATTTGTGGGGATGTCACTCTCCCCAAAGGGGATGATGATGCATTTTCTGACATTCAGTTTGAGGCCATGTTTCTGGCACCAGTCATTTGTTTATCCCAGAGGTTGTTGGTGAAGTTTTTGGTTTGTTTTGACACTCTGACCAGCCTAATTCCCTGGGATTTTATAACATTTCTTTTTATCTAGGGGTACAGACTGTGGTTATGAAGCAACATGTTCCCCATAGTAGGTTTTCTATACAGATTATTAGAAAGTCTACCTTTCCCCAGGTTTTTGGTTATGGTAATGTCCAGAAAATTGGCTGATTCTTTACTGTGGCTAGTTGTAAATTTAAGGAAATCCATGGATTAATTTATGTGGTCATAGAACCTGCTAAGGGCAGCTTCATCCCCTTCACATATTATAAAAATGTTGTCAATAAATGCAAGTATCATTTTATTGACTCTTAGAAGGAGTTGGAGAAGTGGGCCTCTTCCCACACTCCAAGGGCCACATTAGGTAAGTTGGGAGCCATGGCTGCCCCCATAGCTATACCAAGGATTTGTCTGTAGACCTTGTTATTGAATCAGAAATAATTGTTCCTGAGGATTATGATGAGGAGTTTTCCCAGAATTTCAGTCTCCCCTGGCATGATCACCCTCTCTTCTAGGTATGTATCAATCACAGCCTTGATACAGTAGTCATGTAGAAGCACATGACTTTAACTTTTTTAATTCTGCTAGTGGACAAGTTGGGGAAAATTTTGGGATGGAATAGTTTTTATTATTTCTTTTTTTATTGTGTTCTATCACCAAAAAACTTCTAAAGAGAAAAGAAAAATATTTTCTCTTTGAGTTTAATCTGTGAATATGGACCTCTAGTCTGATCTTTCAGTTGTTGGATGCCAGTCATCTTTACTGGCTGAGTCGTTTCCTGGACTATTTTTCCTTCTTGGTGGTTTAATATATCTTTCTGTGACGTGTTCAGGTTTTAACATTCATTTGATGCCACCAATTAATATGTCATGGCATCGGTTGGAAACTATTTTGCCCCCAAATAAGGGATGTAAAAATATGTCATATGGTCTTTTGAGCCACATCACTTTTGCAATTAAAATTGTATACATGGAGTATTTGACCTTAACAGCATATTGCAAATGAGCCCTATTGCTTGTGATATAACCTACACCAGCCACACCCAAATAATGTTCATACAAAACAGCTGCATGGCACTTTTATACTCAGGAATTCACCTACCTGACAATGAACCAGTGCCTTACAATGATGGCTTGCAAAAGTAACTGTATTTGAGGTTACAACTATTGTGCTCACACATGCAACAAAAAAAATAAATAAATAAAAATAAAACAGAAGTGGTGGCAAAGGATGCTTTTCTATGTAACAAACCACCTTCTTGTTCCAGTGGTAGTTCTCTGCCACTACCCAGGCCAATCTGGCATACCCAGAACACAGTTATTCTACTGCTCATAAAAATCTGCTAGTTGTAATCTAATCCAGCCAGCTATCTATCCACAACCCCCTTCCTATTTTTGTACATGGGATCAGGGTGTCACTTCAACAGTGACAATCATCTAGAGCCAAGGTTTACACCACTGGGTGGCTAGCACTAGTTGTAATGTAGTATCTCATGGTAATTTATCTAAACAGTCTGACCCTTTCTTTAAAAAACAGATAGCAATTACAATTCATCACTACAGTGAATTTATCATTAATTTAAGAAACTAGTCACAATATTTTGAAAATTAATAAATAAAAATATTTACACGACAAATTAGGCAACACTGTTTGAGAATTGGCTATATAGACATATGTGATTATACATAATAAAATAATACAAGTTTTAGATGTGAATAGTAACCAATATGTAATCAGTTGATATGCTCTCTAGCATTAACTGTAGTCAGAATTACTTAGAATCTGTCTACAATTACAAAGTGCAGAATACTTATGGACAAAGTAATGGAAATTATTCACTATTGTAGGATAGATGACAGTCCTTAGGCATGCAATTCTAACTGCCAACTAAACAGAAAGTGGCTGCTAGACTGAATTCCCATGTTTGAGCCACATATCCTGGAAAACTGTGGTAGGGTGACTTAAAGTGAACAACCACTAGGTGATATTTCTTTAGTACAGTCTGTTCAAAGCAACCCCCCCCCCCTCCATTTCTAGGAGTCCATGGTCTTTTCCTTCCTTGTCAAACACAGTTTAAATTCAAACAATAGATCATCTGGAAAATTCCCAGATTAATTAAATGTGTTGCTTTGGTAGGAAGTTGCTGTTAAGAATCATATAGCCCGGCAAACATGTGTGTGTGTGTCTGTATCTCTGGTGCCATACCACAGAAAAAAATAGTTACTTTACAGTTTCTTTACAATTCACATTTACATATTACAGCAGCTTTACAGTAAAAACTTTCTTGTTTTGTACAATTTTTCACATGCTTTTATTTATATTTTAGAATTTCACTGGAACTTTACAGTAAAACTGCAGGATATTTATAAAGTTTTTGGCATTCATCACCCTTATTGTTCCTTTTCTGAAAAGGTGACTATCTTTAGTTAGACTCCTCAGTTTCTTATCTTGACTAACCCATTGCATTTGCATCACTGGCATCAATGCTATACTGGATTGCCATGTTATAGGACTGTAATCAGAATAATTTATTGTTTTGACCACTGGCCCACAGCAATCACTTTAAAGAATGTATTACATAACCACTGTAATTTTCCTACTGTATAGGTAGGGCTGAAGCTTTCTGCGAACCCAGACTATGCCCACATGCTCCTTCTCTCATGGCTGACGTACATTGCCAGGTGTCCTTCTCCCTTTCAAGTAAATTAACTACAGCCCTCAAACTGTGGCTTGAAGCATCCACCTGAACAATAAATTCTTGACAGTAATCATGACTGGTTGGTGCATCTTGTCCTCTCAATGACTCATTGAGCTTCTAATGCCTGCTCACATACCAGTTCCCATAGAACCTTATCTAGTTAGTTTTTCTAGGTAAGAAATGCAAGGTTGAATATCAAAGCAAATGCTGATATAAATAGCAGGAGTACATATTCTTTGTCAACAGCTGGGTGGAGGCAAAAGCTTCACCCCATGATCACACCACATCAACTGGAGTGCTTGCTTGGCTTGATTGCTTTACTCTGCCTGAATATTGTTGATCTCTGCATTTTATTTTAAATTGAAGTTTTTAATTTAAGGTTTGGTTATTTCTATTTTTTATCTTTTTCTTATGCTACACTTGTTTTGTTTTTAAGTTTTCTGTTCTGTTGGAGTTATAAGAGGTCTTGGCTAGGGTCAGTTAGAACAGTGAATAACATCAGCTAATTAGTGGTAGGAGCTGTGAAATAGCATTCCTTATTTAGTTTGAATTATATGGAGGCATCTCTATTTAGCTGAAGTGCTTGTTTGGCTTGCTTGCTGTACTCTGTCTGAATATTGCTGATCTTTGCATTTTATTTTTCCCACCCACCTTCCCAACTGTTGCTGTATTCTTAAACTTGGTGTTTTTTGAGTTGCTGCCTCTACTATAAATCTGATTTTGCAAACTCCTCCCAGTCCCATCTCATCAGCTCATTCTACTGAGTATGGCAAGCTCAGTTGGGAAGGCCCACCCCCTTAGTTTCATAACCTCGAATTATCTTGTTTCCTCCCTTCCCACTTAACTTAAAAAAGTGCACTTTATTCAGCTGCCTTTAATGTATTTGTGTTTCTTCCTTCTTTACTATTTTATTTTGCTTTTGATGCTTGTTCTTAAGTATTCAATTGCATTTATTCTGCTGCATTTATTGCTGCTTGTTAGTAGCCTCATTAAATTGTAACTGTTATTCTAAACCTCTTAGTTTTGGTTTAAGTACTTGGGCTTCAGGCCATTTCCATTAGGAATACTTAAATTGTGGTCTAAACTCTTGTGGCAGTAGAGGATAGCCTAAACCCTTCTAAGCTGGGAATTCCTGGTGAAGGCTTATTGTGTCTGTTATTCTAAGTGTCTTTGTTCTGGTTTAAGCTCTTGGGTTCCAAACCAGTTATTTCACACTAGGAAGGTTCGTGGTCTACACTCTTGTGGGAGTATTCTGCTGAATTACTGATTTATTTAAACTATTTTTTGTTGTTGTGACTGCAATTTTCTGCACTTTGAATTTCTAGTTATTTTAGCATAGGCTAGATTCAGGCTAGCTGAATCTAGACTGGTATCATTTGAGCACTAAAACCAGTCATCATACATTAAGAAGCCCCCCCCCCGCACCCTTGTCGCAGAAGTGTGCAGCCAAGGACCCATCTGAGTTGGGGACTGCTGAAATAATTCTCAGTCTTGGACTTTCCCTTTGGTCACTTTGATTTGAAATAGTTTAACTTCACTTGTATTTAAGCATTGTGTTTGCATGGCTTTGAGCTCAGTTTACTGGACCTGCTCAGAGACTGGTGACTTTAGCCAGAAATCTAGAGTGAATGAGAAATAAATCTAAGATATCCATTGAAATCTTCAAAAAAAAAAAAGTATTTTTAAAGCCTACACTGCACTTTGAGAACAGTATTCTACTGAATTACTGCTTTATTTAAACTGTTTTTTTTGCTGTTGTGACTGTGATTTTCTGCACTTTGAATTTCTAGCACTTCTGCATTTCATACCATAGGCTAGATTCAGACTTGCTGAATCTAGACTGTTTGATATCACTTGAGCACTAAAACCAGCCATCTTACATTAAGGAAGCCCCCCTGCACCCTTATGGCAGAAGTGTGCAGCCTAGGACCCATCTGAGTTGCGGATTGCTGGAATAAGGCTCAGTCTTTGGCTTTCCAATTGGTAACTTTGTTTTAAAATAATTTAACTTCACTTATATTTAAGCCTTGTGTTTGCACATAGCTGCACATCACACAGTGGAGTTTAGCCCAGCTGTGTATAGCTGTGCATAGAAGCAAAAGCCTAGAAAGACAATTGTCCCTAGATATCTGCTAGGGAACCTTCCTACGCTTCTCTGCTTCACTGTGTACAACACATATGCACACTGCTGCCCTGCGAGCAACTCAGTTGTGCATTGTGAAGGACCGATGCAGTTTTCTACTCTTGCCCTCCACAGAACAGCTGCTTTTTGTTATTCTTACAGCAAAAACTGGTCCATCTAGCCCATTCCCTATTAGTTACTACAGTATATACCTCCCATAATGGATGAACAGTTTCCCACCATTTCTCCACCCAGACTCATTGACATGGGCATCCTGAAGCAATGTAGCAATTGCCTCATGTATATGTACAACCAATTACTCCTAAAACAAACAAATACAACATGTGAGAGATGCATCTATACTATGAATTTGGAATCAGTTCTCTCACATAACAACAAACCAGATATCAAACAGGTTGTCAGCAAACACACTTCACCTCTTGCACATAACAAGCTCACAACACATAAACCCACATACATGGAGGTACTCACTAGAAGCCTAGCTAAAGATCAGAGACCTCCCTAGTGCAAACCTACTGCACACACTTCAGACAACACAGAATTCAAAACAAAAAATAATACACGCAACAGTTCTCAGCCAATAAGGCCCTAAGGCGAAACACCTCAAAACCAAATGGCTTGGTCATAGGCAACTCCATAGTGAGACACACAGATTTCCTTCTCACCAGGCTCAACAAGAAGGTCATGGCCACCTGCCTGTCAGGTGCCAGGATCCATTAGATCACTTACCACTTATCAAGTCTCTCAACAACAAGTACTGCTATGACTCTGTCATAGTCCATGTTGGAGTGAATGAGTTGAGATGTACCTCACTGGACTATACGAAGAGAGACATGATTGAGCTCACTGATTGTGTCCGGGACAGGTATGTCCTTAGGCCTAAGCAGCATTCTACCATCACCCAGGATGATGCCTCAATATAAAGAAAAAAATGATTAACTTCAACAATTGGCTTAGCTTCTAATGTCAATCCCGGGGGATCCAGCATCTGTCAGCCTGGGAAGATATGGTCAACAGACCACACACTGCTTTGCCAGAGATGGGCTTCACCTGTCAACTCCTGGCTTTCAGTTACTGGCAAAGATACTTGCCTCCCCCATAGTGCCTTTTTTAGGCAATGTCATAACAAGAAAATTCTCAACATAAAGAAATCCACTAGAGATAAACTCAAGGTTTTGTTGCTTAATGCTAGGAGTCTGAATAGGAAACTGCGCTCACTGAAAGCAGTCCTTACCTTGGAAGATGCTAGTGTCTGTGCAGTCACAGAGACATGGTTAAAGGCTGCAGAGAGAACCCCATCCATGCAACACTACAATTCCTTCCACATGTTCAGACCTCAAAATGACCATGAATGAACCAAAGGTAGAGGTGTAGCCATCTTCATTAAAGACAAATACACCTCAAGATGGGTCACACAGTACCACTCCCTAGAGGTACTCCAAGTCCAACTAACTGTAGGTAAAGCCCCCTTCCTTAGTATTGTTAGCTATAGGTCCTCCACATGAACCACGAGAATCACTCTGCCTACCTGGACCTACTTGAGTCACTCTCTATACAGCCAAACACTTTGGTCTTGGGTGATTTCAACTATCCTTCCATCAACTGGGAGTCATATATGAGCACAAATAAGCTCACCCTAAGGTTCCTGGACTTTGTTTAATACAAATGCTCTGGAACAGATAGTCTGCACCCCCACAAGGGGCTTGAATATCCTAGACTTAGTACTCACCAACCTAGGGAGTCTGTGCACTATTCCTTGTGTGTTAACCTCCCTTGTAAGGTCAGATCATGAATCAGTCTTGTTTGAAGTAACAATCATACCTGTACCCCCTTAAGAGCAAAAATGATGACAATTTTCTCCAAAGCAAAGTATAGCCTCCTAAGTGATGGCATAAATAGTTTCAAACCTTCTGCTACCACTGTTAACAATGACTCCTATACAGAGGTGTACACAAATCCCCTATATAAACTCCTATACAAATGTATAGACTCAGCAGTACTTAAATGGATCAAACTATGGTCCTCACAAAAAAACAAGCCACCCTGGTGGACATCAAGCATAAATAAGTTATACAACAAGAGGAAGAAACTAATGTCCAAAAACAAGAGGGAACTGACTCTGCAGAGGAAGGACACCCTCCACAGTTTGAACAAGCAAATTAGATATCTTTTAAAGTCCTTAAAACCCAATTATGAAGTTAAACTAGCATCCCTAGCTAAGGATAATCACAAGACATTCTTTAGCTGCATCAGAAATCTAAAAGAGAAGACCCAGCTTTGTGCCGAATTAGTATTGGATGGTACCACTCATACTGACCCTGAAGGCATTGCCGACCTGCTAGCAAACAGATTTGGCACAAACATCACCCTTGTCCCCACCAGACCTACCCCAAAGCATACCTGTCACTAGTTCTCTACCTAATATTTCCAAAAAGCAGGTCATAACCTCACTCTCCATGGCCAAAAACACAGCCTCTATGGGAATGGATAACATCCCAGGCCACCTACTAAATGGTCTAAAACAGGATCTAGCAGAACCACCTGGCACTCTCTTCAACCATAATCTAAGTTCTAGCTTTGTCCCAGCAGAGTGGAAAAAAGTAACGATAATTCCCTTGCACAAAGTGGGTCCATCAACAGACATTGGGAACTATAGACCCATAAGCCTAACCAGCCTTATCTGCAAGCCCATGGAGAGAATCATCATGGACCTTATCAACAAAAACATAGTTAATCTTCAGACTCTTGACCCGACCCATTTGAACTGACCCAAGGGTAGCTCATGGTTATTAAACCTGGTGGACTTCTTCAAGAATGTCACCAATGCCCTGGAGGAAGGCAAAACAATACATGCAGCCTATCTTAACTTAGCCAAGGCTTTTGACACAATTCCCCACTCAGGCATCATTGGAAAACTCAAACAGCTGGGAATTAACCCATGTGTCAGTAGATGGGTAGCCAAATGGCCCACTGACAGAACACATACAGTCAAAGTTGAGGATTCCACCTCTACCAGCAGATCAATTAACAGTGGTGTACCACAAGGACCTGTGCTAGGCCCCTACTGTTTGGAATTTATTTCTCAGGAGTCCAGGTGATAATAGATGACCTGTGGCTTACCAAGTTCACTGATGACTGCAAACTGGGTGCAATCATTGAGTCCCTCAATGATGTTGACATACTACAAAAAGGTCTTACACAGACAAATGATTGGTGCCAAAGCCAGGGACTTAAGCTAGACACACAAAAAATGTGTTACCCTTTCAACAAAGAAGTCCAAGCAAATTACAATATTAACAATACCCCCTTAGCTCAAACCCTGTGGTGAGAGACATACCTCTCAACTGTACATATTTTTGCAGAATGTCCAGATTTTTGCCTCTTACTTTTGGTCTGTTTCTCATAAAATTGTGGTTTTCAGGCAAATCACTGGCAAATTTTTGAAGAAGAAAGTCAAAAAATAATGACAAATGTTTGAGATTCAGACTTTTTACCTTTCAGAAAATTCATTCTAAAGCAAAACTTGTTATTCTATCAACTTTCTAATTTGTAAACACAATATTTAAAAATTGTCCCTATTTTCGAACCTTTGTCCCCCCATTATTTATGGCTTTGCCCAGATTTTTTGCTCTAAGAAGTTGAGAGGTATGGTGAGGGATTTGGGAACACAGGTTGATAGCAATCTTAACTTCAGTCAGCATGTGTCCACAGTGGTAAGGAAGGCCTTCTACATTGCACATCTCATAAGTAAGGGCATCGCATCCAGAACTAAGGATATTATAACTCCCCTGTACTCATCCCTCATCAGACCATTATTAAAGTACAATGCTCCCTTCTGTATGTACCTCACCAGACACCTGCAGCATCTGGAGAGACCTCAGAGGTTTCTCGCCAAGAAAATTCAAGGCCTTCAGCACATGACCTACATAGACCGACTGAAGGCCATGTCACTGTACTCTGTATCTTATAGACTGCTGAGAGGTGACTTGTGTCTGGCATACAGAGCAGTCTCAGATCCTGCCCCAATGGAAATGCTGCATATCAGCAAGTCAAATGGGGCAAGATTCACTCACTCTAGATAGGGATCTTAACCTAACCTGTGACATTAACAGGACATACTGGAGAGACAGATATGTGTCCCAGAGATTGCCACTCCTCTGGAACAAACTCCCAATTCACGTAAAACAGAGTTCCTCAATGACCCCATTTAAACATAACTTAGACAACTGGATGGGAGACCATAAATTCTGTAAATTTACCATGGAGTTTCATCTATGTCCCTCTCGGATAAGGGCAGTCAGTGCTGTTCATAGACTCATGCTGCAAATATAGACCATACAACTTGGTCAGTAAGGGAACACGGGTATAACATGGCTAGGTTTATAAAGGCCCTAAGACCAATATCCTAGTAACCTCTTATGAACATGATATAGCCACCCAATCATGGATTATTGCTTAATAAGCACTAGTGATAACACTATATAATTCAGATACATGCAAATTAGCCAAGAATGAGATCTTTCCTCATTATGACTCATACGTCTATGTATCATATTTCCTGTGATCATGGAAACTGCTATTTCTTGGACAAAGAAGTTTCCACAAGTGCAGATTGCTATCTCTGAATCCAGGATATTATTAATCAATTTGTCTTTGCATCAATTCCTTTTAATGTGCCTACCTCATCTCTTAACATTTTAGCATGCTTTTGCAAGTCATATTTTAGAGTGTTTTGTGGAATATCAGAAAAATAATTTACAAAATGCTAATCAATATTCAGTTCCTTTAACCAGCTCTGGTAAAATTAGGAATAGATGATGTATCAGAAGTTAGGGCTACTTTCTTTCCTATGTCTTTGAATGCATTTGTAACATGGACATCTCCCAAAACATCCAAGTTATTAAGCAATGTTATACGAGTCAGATTCTATCGTATTTATATCTTGCAGGAATTTACCTGTTAAGCATTGTTTATCACAGGTTAACTGCAACCTTTTTCTATATAAAGTAATATATTTTCATCTTTCATTTCTACTGTGTATGATAAGGTGCTTGTTTGTGTTTCCCACAGTCTTTACAATTTGCAGTGGCTGTCTTTATTCAGACTGGCCTTTCTCTCCAAACTCTTCACAGCTTGATATATTTAGCAGATATTATGACTTCTAGGGTGGTATTGCTACTTATCAGCCTTGTGAATTATCCTGCCTTCTCACAACCCCACACTGCAATTTGGCCTATGTGCTCTCCTCACATGTTCAGTCTTTGTTGTTGGCCCCCTTTCCTGCTGTCTTATGCATTCATTTTCTACCTCACACTATTGTTGCTGTGGGTAACTGAATGTAAGCCCTCCCCCAACTAGACAAAATCCTTTAGGGGGAATTTTTCCATGCTAACTTGAGCTGCTCTGTTGCAAAGCACACCACCATGCTCACCAACATGCAGCTGCT